>NC_092036.1:36356710-36400293 GCF_003086295.3 Arachis hypogaea | reverse complement strand
TAAAGCTCAAGAAGCGATAAACCTTGAAGATAATTCAAACAAATGGTACAAAAGTAGAAGTCCCAAATACTGTTTATATGATCAAAACTATAGTAAGTACTTTGTGAGGCAAACCTGTTTTCCTCCTTCCCGTTCAACCAAAAAATAGTGATTTTTCATATGATTGACAAATCAAGTAAAACAAAATAAAAGTTCAATCACAGAAAAATAGGAACTGATATGCACTATAGTTTAATGGTGCAGAAACACAGCATAATGCAGTAGCCAGAATAACAATTCTCATTCAATGAGACAGATAATTAGAACAACAGTTTCCATTAATTCATACAAATTAATAAAGTCTTAACCAATCAAAAAGTGAACCAAGGTGAAGAAGAAACTTACAGTAGGATCCATTGAAATGAAGAGTTCAATACTGAGAGATTTAAAATCTACACCTTTTCAATCCATTAAAATGAAGAAGTCAGAAGTATACTAATGAAGAAACAAACAGAACAAATCAACAAAATAGAAAAAACCCAAATAACAAATCCAACTTAGAACTCAGAACCAAGGCAAGGAGGGGTTTACCTCAATTGATGAGCTTCGGCAAGCCACCGACGAAAGAAGACAATCGAAAAAGAGAGATACTCAGGCGAATCAAAGTGAAGACAGAGACACAGAGTCGCGAATGGGAGGTCGAGGCAGAGAGACAGAGTCGCGAATCAAAGTGAATACTCGAAGAGGTAGAGGTCCGATGAGCCACAACGAGCTCCGGCGAGAGGCGGAGGAGAAGAACGGTTGACGGCGGTGAACTGGAGAAGAGTGAATTGGGTTTCGTTAGTATCGAAGAGACAAAGAAGAGTGAATTAGGTTTAGATTTAGGTTTTTTAAATTTGGTTTTGGTTTGGTTAACCGGTTAAAAACCGGTTTTTTTTAATTTGGTTTTGGTTAACCAATTTCAAAAAATATGGATATGGTTTTAAAATTGTTTTATTAAACTGGTTAACCAAAATATGGTTATGGTTTTTTAACCGGTTAACCATATTTTGGTTATTTTTGAACACCCCTATATTTAAGTCTCTAACTCATCTTTAATAATTTTAGAACCTAAGTACTAGGTAATACTCTTAAACAACATTTGGAGAAAGTTTGGAAAGTTAGAGAACCCTTAAAAATGAAGAAAAATCATATTTCAGCAAAACAAGGTCTATACGTACACATGCCCAAGTATCGACGCATACTTAAAATTTTGCCCATCTCGCGTACGCATACAAGAGTTCACATACGCATACGTCAAACAAAATGGCACGCCACGTATGGAGGGTTTGCGTACGCATACCCTCCAGACTTGCAGAATTTGTAAAGTTGCAGAAATCAGTTTTAAACACCAAACTTTAAACGTTCATAACTTCCTCTACAGAAATCTATTTTCATCAAACTTATATCAATTTAAAGATCTTTTAATGAACTTTAATTTAAGAAAAATTTCAATAAATTTCGAAAATTGAGGCTTAAGTTATATCCGTCAAAGTTCACCAAAAACTGGTTTTGACAAAAAATTTGCTAGGTTCTCAAAACTTCCAAAATTCACAACCAAACCAAACCAAAACATACCCAATCCATCACAAAATACTACCACACACAACACTTTACCATTCCATTGTACTTTGATCACTTCCATACTTAATTCACTCAACCCTTCCTCCATAATTCAACACAAATCTAAAATTCCAATTCAATACTTCCATACAAATAATTCACACAATCTAATTCCTAATATACACCCTTCCTCAATTACAACATCATCACATCACAATCATTATATCACAAGTATCATCCATACAATCAATACTCATTTCATCATCTACATTCATTATCCAACATCATAATCCATTAAAATTCATCAAATCATCATACATCATCAATCCAATAAATTTCAACAACCAATACAATCCTATCATAAGGTCCACTAGCCTAACTGTCCAAAAACATTACATATTACATAAAAAAATTAAAACCATACATTGGCCGATTCCCACGCAACTCAAAATACCAAGCAAAGCCACCAAGCTCGATCCAAAGCCTCAAACCAACTCTAACAAACACCAAAACTCAATCTAACATCATACAACATATAAACATCAAACCTAGGGTTACAAAAATAACTAAACACAAGGGTTTAGTGAGACCTTACCTTACCTAACGATATTAGAGGAAAACCCAACGATATTCCAATGCTAGATCACCCCTAAACAACAAAAACACAAAGAAACTAAAAAATCCAAAGCCATTTTTTAGTTTTGGACTAAGGCAGAAAACTGGAGCTAGAGAAAGAGTATTTTACTAACAAAACTTATTTATAAATGATGGTTCGGCAAGAACGACTCGTGGCTACAAACGGCTCGTCAATCGGAGTCCGTAGCTCAGTATGGGCAAAAAAGGAGGAGATGAATAGTAGCAACTCTCTTCTTCCTCTCTTCTCTCACCAGCGCTCCTTTCTTGGTTTAGGGCTAGAATGAGCTTAAATGCTCATTAGTTGTGTTTATATATGTTGGGCTTGGACCCAACTTGGGCCCAGTCCAACCCGTTAGCTTTTAGGTCCATTTGGTCCACTTTGGGCTAAAACCTTTAAAATTAGTGTCCGATTTTTATTCCAAATTATTTTTGTCCTTTCAAAACAATAAATTCAATCTTTTAAAATTTTATTTTTCAAAATACGCGGTATTGGATAGACTAGAGCCGGTACTGCCGGCTTAAGCTCTGGTACGTATTTTTACAAAAACTTTCCGCAAAAGATACATCTTCCACTCAGAAAAATCTATTGAATTCAAATTTTACCTTTTTATTTTCAAATTATCATTTCTATATTTTCGAACCTATTTCGGGCAGTTAAAATTATTATTTTATTAAAGCGTTTATTCCGGTTCTTACAATAAACTTCTTTAAAAAAAATATGCATGTTCTCGCTCCTTTGTGTGCTTCTCATCTCGGCCCAAAAGTGGTGATCCAGATAAATTGAAATCCATAAATATTGATCTTCAAAAAGCTCTGCAAAATGAACCGAAATTAGACATGCAAATGAAACAAAAGTTATACTCATTTTCACCAAAAAAAAGTAACAACATCAAATAATTCGAATTAAATCTCGGTTACCTAAAAGCCACTTATTGCCTCCAACACCATACTTTGTGACAAAATCATTCGAATTTCTGTTGAATGCGTCTTTTATAAACGAGTTCTAAACAATGTGACTCATCTCTTGTTCGATTTCTTTGTGTCACTTGTAGCCATTTAATTTGCTTGGGATCTTCATGATATGCCAAATGCACCACTGGTGAATTATTGTTGGCATACAGGTTTCAATAGCCATTTGCATCGATGTGCATTGATCGATAAGAATTCCTTTTGGTGCCTTCCCTCCCATGTAACGAAGTTAACATTCAAATAACCATTTGAATGATTGGATGTCCTCATTTTTCATCAAAGCGCATCCGAGAAGTGTCGATTAACCGTGGTGATTCACGCCCACAAAAGAACAAAAAACCAGATTGTACCTACAAAAACAGACACTCACAACAGTTATGAACCAAAATGTGTTTGCTCTATGAACCGAAAATTATATCGCAGTAAACCAAATACTTGTTTGTATTGTAAGTGGTATCAAATGAAACAACATCTCCAAAATACTCGTATGCAGCTCTGCTTCTTGCATCATCCCAAAATGCATTTTGATGGAGTGATCAGCTTCAAGGTTAAACTCGAAAAAGAAATTGTGATTCTTCTCTTTCATTCTTAATAAGTACTTTGCCGAATTCTTTAGCATCATCTTGTTCGGAAACATTACGTACGTTTCTTGTAATGTAATTCCTCACATCTTTTTTTATAAAACTTAATTTGCGGTGACTGTCTGTTGTTGGTACAAATGACTGATATGTTTTACTCAGTTTGATTTCGACTTCGTCATTATTTTCAATGGTACGACACACAAACATGCTTAGCTCCCTGTGTTGTTTAAGCATCTCTGCTCGATCTGGACAACAAGGGTGTGAACGATTCAGAACAACTTTAGAAATTATCCAAAGACCAACATCCTTCAATCTATGTACATAAATCCTGGCTGGGCAGTTTATTCCAGCTGAGGAATTTGTCTTCAAAGTTTGAGATATCTTGGATTTCCACTTCCCCTCTCTACTACATGTAATTAGTTGATTCTTAATATCATCTCCCTTCCGAGTGGTGTTCCTTATTTTCATAGAAAAATTAGCAAGTTTGTAGTGATCTTTGTAGAACTTTCTAGCTTCTTCCAATGTCTTGAAAGTCATCCCAACATTTGGGATAAATTGTTCATTCACAACACACTTGGACTGTAAAATGAACCGAAAATATTGCCATAACATGTGCCTTCTTTAATAACCAATGAACCAAAACATGTGCATTCTGTAAATCAGAAACTCCTGCATTCTACTCATTATCACTTTATTCAATTGCATTCCATTACCATTCAATTCAAAATTATTGAAGAATGAACCAAAAATATTATCAAAGCAAAACAGTTGTATAATATTAAATGAATAAAAAATTGTCCATTATATAAATTCAAATTCAGAAACACCTGCATCTAGAATGAACTGAAAACATTATCAAAATGAAACCAATGTACAATACCAAATGAACAGAAAATTGTGTTCATAAACAACTGATTTAGCGATTGCATTCCATTCCATTTAATTCAAAATTGAATAATGCAAACCTCGTCCACTTGATTCGATTCAGAAGAATAATCCAAATCGCTCACATTCAATTGATTTAAAGTTGAAGCATTCATTGTTTTGATACGGTATTGAAATCTGAAAACAAAGAAAAAATATGAAATCTGAAAATGAAGAACATAAATGCAATGCAGATTGCAGAAGAAAATGAAGAAGAAAAGTAGAGAAATCAGAGCAGAGAAGAACGACAAGAGCTTTATGTTGAGGAAGAAGAAGCTCTACGTTGAGGAAGAAGCTTTACGTTAAAAACTGGGGGCGTCCAAAAATAACTTGGTTGACTTGGTTAGGGAAATTACATGAATGTAGAGCATTATTATTGAATATATAGGCATGTTTGTAGGTACAATTTAAGATTCTGCATACTAAGTCAGACAAATGAGGTCGGACACATAGGGAGAGTAAATTTGGACTCTGAAGTGGGCTTTAATCATTTTGGACCTGGTTTTAATCATTTGGACTTGGCTTTGAGTTGTAGGCTAGGGTATGAATACGCGTCATAACATTCTTTTGCTTAACGGTGACGTACATAGTTATCATCTAATCGACAATTAATCTGACCAAATTATTAAGTCATCGGATCAATAGTTCAACGGATTAGTTATTAGTCAAAATGCTTAATCCGATAATAATAAAAAAACAAATAATAACAATAAATAAATATATTTATAATTTAGTATAATATAATATACATAATACTATATTATAAATTATAATATAATATTATTATTCAATGACAATTAAATTATATTAATTGTTATTTTTATATAATATATGCTTTTGTCGGCACTTAATATAATAATTTTTGTAGGGTTTTATTCTTTTCTGAAATGTTTGCGTTTTTTTTTTTTGGTTGGGCTTTTATTTTATTGAGGTGTATTAGCCTTTAGGCTTTATCTACACGGAAATAGTAAAATACATTACCAAACCCCTCAGTCACTCGCCGCGCATTTCTCATCTCACTTCCCAAATTCACTAATCACTACCCCGCCGGCCCCTCATCAGCACTTGCACCATCTATGGACCCAAATGATGCATTTACAGCAAGCCTATTCAAGCTACACTTATAGACTGTCCTCCCTCCTCCTCTTTCCAAATCCTCGACTACATCGTTTCTCCACTTGCAATCCCCTTTTTCATTGTCCTTCCCATCGGCCTAGAGGCCCGACCTTGGAGGCCTCAAGGAGCTTTTCCAGGCGTACGATAGCATACTACATGGCGGCGAAGATGGCAGAGTTAGGGTTTCCAACGAGGACTCTGGTTTGAAACCCCTATTATTACACATTTTTGAATTCATGTTTAGTGCCCTGTTGGGTCAGTCAATTGGTCGAACCGACCGATCCGAGTTTGATAACTATGCTGTTGTGCATGCGAGTCATAACAAGAATACACCCAATAGACAAAGAAGCAAAATAAAGTTTTAAAAAAAAATACCCATTTACCTCTGCACTTTATGCCCTTACAAAGATATAATTCTGGATACAAGCAAACAAAATTTACGTTCCAAAGAAACAGTAGCAATCAATATACGTGAAGGTGTATGCATAATGTAAAATGAGAATTGGACAAAGAACAAGGCAAATACTGCTATTCACCGATATTCCTAATTTTGTACAAATGTTCTTTAAATCAAATACATTGAAAAAGAATGGAAGTTTTAACAACGAGCTGAACAATGTAAGAAGCAAATCATGAACAATGTTGACATTATAGCATTATGTGAAGAACTAGATTACATGCCATGGAGACACATAAACGTCTAAGACCACAGATGTTTCACCCGCTCCCCTAAGACGAGCAGCAACCGGACTTCTGGTTTACTGGCTGTCCTCGGATTTGAACTGTTGGAGGCCTCGCATTGTTCATTGGCTGGCTTGCCATTCTGTAGGGGGAAAAAAAAGATCAAAGGACAAGAAAAGAGGTCAGCCATGGAGGTTAGATCTGGAACCTGTTGAATGATATCAATTAACTAAATGTAGTTCCTTAACTCCACAAACTCAAACATCTTCAACAAGTCTTTGTTCAAGACTCGCCAGGATATGAATGTGCAACGGAGCAAGCAGGGAGAAAAAATGGAAATATATCCCTACTAAAACTTCTGCCTGCTAGAAAATAAGACAAATGTAGACATTTCCACAAGAATAGCACCTATTTTTAATTTCAGCTGCCATTGCCATGAAAGCTTGTTCCACATTGGTTGCATTTTTTGCACTAGTTTCCATGAAAGGAATCCTGATTTCGTCCGCAAATGCCTAAAGATAGAAACATAAAGCCAAACTCTACCATTATTATTACAGAAGAATGGATTCAGCAGATGCAAATGGGATCATATGATGAGGATGGCAAAACAAAAGGTACAATTTGAGTAACCTTTGCCGTCTCATAGGACACAACTTTATTAGCTGTTAGATCGCACTTGTTTCCCACAAGAAGCTTGTTAACATTCTCACTTGCATAACGGTCAATTTCATTCAGCCACTGCTTAACATTGTTGAAGCTATCTTGGTCAGTGACATCATAAACAACCTGCAAAAAAGTCACGGATCACACCAATGTCTCCCAAAATAAAAAATAATCATAGAGGGAACTACAGGGAAGGACCGATTCATAAATACTCACTATAATGCCATGGGCCCCACGATAGTAGCTGCTAGTGATAGTACGGAAACGTTCTTGACCAGCAGTGTCCCACTATACATTATTAAGGAAGGCAGAAAATCTGTAAACAATTACAACCTTACAGAAACAAGAACAGCACCAATCCCAGAATAATTATGGGGAGGGTTGTGGGGGACTCAATTTCCTGCTTTCTATTGGTACCATGAATCCCTCAAGGATTAACCAATGACACAATTGGTGACTGTATACAACAATGAACCTCTTAGAAAATGACCCATAGAATAATAATTATATTGGACATTAAAAGAGACTTTCTTTAGTACATAGGACATAATCTTACATTGACCTCTTTATACACACATTTATATTGATGAATAAGAATAACAACTAAATGAGAAAATTTCAAAAGAGGCAATTTACAGGGAGAAAAGCACATTGAAATGAATCAATTGTTCGTTAAAAAATGACTGAGCAAAGTTCAATATCCAAATAACATTAATATTAGCATGAGCTTACAATTTGAAGTTTAATAGTTTTTCCATCTTGTTCCACAGTGCGAATTTTCTGCAGAAGAGAGCATGGTAAATAATTAGTCAGTTATTCATAAATGTGTTGAAAGAACATGAAATGAGGTTAAGGGATGGGCATGAATGCTTACAAAGTCAACTCCGATGGTACTGATATAGCTGTCAAGATATGAGTCATCCTGTTTGACAGCAAAATATAATATTAGAATTAAACATGTAACTTATCAAAATATAATGCAGTCCATACAAAGATGTTAGCCTCAAGGCAAAACTTCTTATTTTGTATAAACCTTGCCTTTTCTAACAATTCGTTGAACATTGGCCAACATAATATATATGGAGAGAAAATATCAGGAATTTTCAACTTCATTCTTTCCTGATGGGAAAAAGTGACCATGAAACACATAATAGCTGAAGGAAGAACAAAAAGGACAGACTCTCAAAACTTACAGCAAACCTCAGTAGGAGACATGACTTGCCCACACCGGAATCTCCAATCAGCAAAAGCTTGAACAAATAGTCGCTACAGAAACATAGTTATGGTTAAAGGGAAGAAAATATTAAGAAACAGTCATTCCTTTAGCTATGTTAATATGCAGGGAAACAGCAACACAATATTAGCATGTGGAACAGCAGAATAGCACGCAACACAGCAATACTTTCTGGAAAGGTAGAACGTAGGTTGCCCAAGTGCCACTTACATAGGACATTAATAATAATAGTAGGATAAATGCATGCAACCACAACATATTCTGCTAAAAATTTGACTCCGATTTATGCAATGTTTGTCTACCACCAATCCACATGAAACCTGATAGGCTTGCACAAAACAAGCCCATGTCCTTCTAAAATTTCTCTATAGCCTAGTTGAGCACATATTGCACAAGAAATTATCGATCTAAGCCTCATCAATAGATTAAAAAAAACCCTCTAAATTAGATTATTTTAGGAAGGGCCACGTCTTGCTCAACCATCACTTATAGATCTACGTATATATATAGAAGTTCAACTACCACCCACTTAATATCGGTTTAACAGGGAAACAAAAAGATCTCATTAGCAGACATCTGTGTAAAATATAACTAACAACCATCATTGAGCCAAAAAATATGTAATTAGGTTCATCCTCGCTATAACCTGTTTGATAGTACTAAATGCTCTGTGTTTCCTTCAAGCTTATCAATTATGAGAAATTCATAATTCACAACAATCACACAGATTAGTCTAAAGAACTCGCATATTTTAAGCTAAAAGACAAATTAATACCTTTCCCGCATCTTATTCCAATTTCAAATAGTAAATCAATTTTCAAAAACAAACAACATCATTCACAAAAATTAGACACAATAAATAAACATTCCTGAAGACAGATCAGAGAAACAAACATTTCTAAAGTAGCCAAACAAATAACTAAACACTCACAAACGGATCTATCGTCGACAAAAACAGATCTAAATCAGTGATCAACTTCAACGCTATAAGCGAAATTTCATCAGAGAATATATTGAATAAAAAAAATACAAAAATTGAATCAGCACTTCACAAAGGACAAAAATTCACTACCACCACACGAGACGACATCAGATCTAAACTAAGGTGGAGTCAGAAACACGCACGAAGCAATTCCATGGAAAATTGAAGGAGAAAGGGGGGGGGGAGCGAGGTTAATTAGCACTTACTATTCAGGATTCATGGCTGCGTCTGAGGTTTGAAAATATTATTCAAATCTGAACAAGCTCGGCGGAAAACGGAGGAAAGAAGTGTTCGCCGGCGAGGAAAATGACCGAAGAAAGAGATCGTCGCCGGAGGAATTGTACCAAAGGAGAAGCGAGAGAGGGAAGGTTGAAGAAGAAATCGAAGAAAGGGGTGAGGAAGTGGAGTTATAAAATGACCCGAAGGTATCGGAGCTTTGCGATCAAAAGAGGTGAGGGGAAGGGTGACGCATCACAAGCCTCCGCACGTTGCCACGTGTCACACCATCCTTCCAATTCCATGCCACTAAGAGTAAACTATATAAACTACTACTGATGAAAAGTTCATTTTGCTAATAAGAATTAATTTCAACAACAATAAATAAATTTTTAAAAGATTTAAAAATATAAAAAAATAATTAAATATTAAATATATATTTTAAAATTATATTTTGATATAATTTTTTATAAATTTTATTTAAAAAATAAAATTTTTTACGTTTATATTTGTTAATTTTGTCTGGTAAATTTTTAAAAAATTTGTAAATGATCAAATTTTAAAAAAAAATAAAAATATATTGATTAAATTTTGCTTCGATTTTCATGTATTTTTTAAATAATTATTCAAATATCGCTATAAAAATTCGAATCTAATATATAAATCATTTACTAAATATAAAAAATTTGTTATTTATAAAAAATATTATTTATTAGTTATTTTTGTCATATTTTTTAATAATTCAAATGTTTATTTGTCATTCATATCTTTAACTGTTATTTTTGTCAGCGGTATAAATTTTTGAGTATTAGTTTAATAATCTATTCCAAATTTTATATAGATTTTATTTGTGATTATTTTGAAGGATACATGTCGACTGAGGAATAACTGGCAAAGTTGTAAAAGTTTGCTATAGTTTTTAATTTATCAATACGTGTAATGTGTGGAGTATTTACCAATTTAAATACCCATGTCATATCTCGAATACATTGCCAAAATGAAAATTAAAGTTGTAACTCAAATGTTGTGCATCTATGATATGCCACCATTCCTTAACCAAAGATCGTAGGTGTACCTTAGATCAAGCTTTTTTCAGAAGCTTGCACATATATTTTGTGTGTTTAGACTCCGAAATTTGAAGACAGTTGTCTTGAGATGTGGCCAAAATAAATCCGATATTCTCCATCTTAAATAGTTACATCCAAAATATTTTACCTATATAAAATGTTACAAGCACCATAACTCATCACAATTAATCTGTACACTATATTCCCTTCTCCTATATTCATAGACATAGCCAATAGAATTTTTCTTTGTGGTTGTTAACCCAAATGGGATAATAAAAAATGGCGAGAAGGGAGGTAAATTTGAGTAAGCTCTTCTATGATGTTGCATACTTGCGGTTTAGAATTTCTAAATGTACTAAAGAATCTCATGTTAATAAATATTGGTAGATTTGGTTTTAAATAGATTCGAAATGTCAGATACAAATTTCTATCAGCATTGTTTACTGAAGAATTTTAAAATAAGATATTTTGAGTGTAAGGTGATGACGATGTGCCAGCAATGTTCAACATGCTTTCGAAACTAATACTACTAAAAAATTGTTTATTACAAATAAATTTATAGATAGATTTAGTCTTTTATTACAGATAAATTTTTTGTTACCGATAATTTTATTCATCGGTAAAAGTTTTGTCAAAAATTATTTATCGACAAATTTTTTTATCGGTAATTACCGACGGATTTTTCTTTTTCACCATTACTAACATCCCTTTGTTTGGTTAAAAAGTCAAATTTTTTGATAAATTTTGTCAATAACTTGTGTCAAATTTTTTGATAGATTTTCTGTTGATTATTAGAGCTTGAAAAAACATTTACAATTTTAAATACAAATGAATTTTTTGTTTATAAATATGTCAGTAAGGTAAAACAGAAATTTTTTTAGACTTTTCCTTTGCAAAATAAATCTGACTTCATACAAAAAAAAATATGAATTTAATTAAAACAAATTTTCATCCAATTTTTATCCAACTTGTATTTAAACATTCATAATATTTCAAAAAATAAACAAATTCATCGTATTATCAAATTATGCAAGTCAATTCAAAACATAAACAAAGTGTATTGACACGTCAATTATAATCCTCAGTGTATTGTTTAACCATACTAAAATTATCAGCTATGGTCCTCAGTGTCATCTTCATCCTCATCATCATCATAATCCTCATCCGAAGAAATTGAGAGTGGCAGCGGCACGGGTGGTAGTGGAACAACACTGAAACTACTTGACATTCTAACCATCTTGTAATAACTAATATATGCTTCATTCCATCTCTTTTGTTTCAGCTTTTTCTCTTTGGCCTTTTCAATTGTCCGATTTAACTTCTCTAACTTTTTGAGTCTTTTCCAACGGAGTCAAGCGTGTGTCTAACAACTTACTAATATGCTCATCTGTCCATTGAGTAACATGCTAAAAAAATTCTTCATTGAGATTATGAATCTGTTTCCGCAAATCAAAAACAAAACTTTAATTTATAGATGCTCTTCTAGATGTAGATTTAATAGAAGTGGCTCCAAACTTAATAGAACTAAAAAATATTTTTTTTTGTAAATTTGATTTTTTTTTTATGCCATCTCACATTTCTTTTTAAATAAGTCCTTATTAATTGGTGGTAACTCCATTTTTGTGCTTGAGCCATGTTGAGTCTAAACTTCTGCTAATTTTTTTTTGACTTTTTCTATTGTATAATGATTATATTAATTATATAAAAGCCTATATACCATTCTACTTGATTTCATGTTAAACAATTCTACTTGAATAGTATGTTTTAGTGCCTAAATATGTACAAGTAGGCTAAATAATCATAATTGTAAATGGTGGCACGACATATACATATAGTATATAGATTTAATTTAATTCAATTTAATACGGGCTTCAAAATCATATAACAATAATAATGATTACAACAAAATTAATGTAATAGAAAGAATAATAAAAGATGGAGGATAAGAATTACTCTACACGAGCAAAAACAACCAACTGGGGTTATATATAACGCGTAGCTTCTTCTCTAACACTTTATACCTCTTCTTATTTGATCTTTTTTTATAGATATTTTTTTCTCTTTGATTCTCTTTACTTATCTACTATATTCAATTTTTCTATTCCAATAGCAATTGGGATGCTAGTAAGTAGTAACATCTTATATAGTTACTGTCTCCCAACTATAACCAGGCATGCCAATTCCTTTAAATAAAGAACAAGCCATAATAAAACCTAAACAATTTTATTTTATTCTAGTATTTAAATCAGTTAGCTTCCTTTGTTTCCCTGCTTTGAATAAGGTTTTAGATTTTGTGAATATATTGCACAGGACAGCCACCTGATTATGTCTTGAGGGAGGTCAAAAACACAAGTAAATTTTTTAAGTGTATTGGAAGTCTTCAGAGCATAGAGATTAGTGAAAATTCCAAAAATGGAAGAAGTGTTTATCAAGCATTGACGGGGGAAGATAAAACTTAATTCTAATGCTTATTGCAATGCCATTACATAATCTAACAGAAATTTAAGAATAAACACGACAAAAGATACAAACTTGCAAACTATAAATGACAATTAAAGAAACGAGAATTGATGTTAACAATTATGGGTCATGCAGATACATTCAACAAATAAAACATGCACATAAGAATGCAACTCCTTCATGTTTGAAGCTTGAAACTAACCAAGAAATAAAACATACACATAAGAATGCAACCCCTTCATGTTTGAAGCTCGAAACTGATCAACACAGTGAATTCCAAAGTGCACATTAACAACACTTCCCTAAATCCACAATCTCACGGAACAATCCTCAATCCCTAAAATTTCATTACTCATTAGCACCGGTTAATTGTTTAACAATGTCACATTTATACACTCAAGGCCAGCAACTCTAAAAGTGCCAATCTAACCTAAAAATAATAACAATTCCTAAAATTTCATGAATTAGAGACTAAGTTTATAAGGAAATCATAAAGCACATGCATAAACAAACAAATTCGTGGGCTACATTTATATAACATTTTAATTAATTAATAATTTAATATTTATACTGTATCTATTTCACATGAGTGTCTTGAGAGCGCTTGTCCACCCATTTGGATATGTCATTTTTAAGTGTGTGAATTTTCTTAAAAACTTTCTTGTAGGTTGGTGTACAACCCAAATGCTTCTTTTGTTTAGTATAAAACACAAACTAAAAAAAGTTTTACATAAATATATGTCTATTAAATAAGATCTAAAACAACTTAAATTATATTACTATTCTCTCCGCAATGGACAAAACCACTTAAGAGTGAACTCAATTCTCCCTTACTTTTTTTTTCTTATAATTTTTCATTTTTCATCTGCTTTTCAGTACATTTCTAGCACCATTTTGTAAATTGGGATTAACCATTCGTGGGTTGTATCCATAGCCTCATGGATATCCGACATCATTTGGCTAAATCGCTTACTAGTCCTATATTTGAAAGCCCTCCAAAAAGACTCCTCATCATTATCATCAATAAGAAAAGTGGCTTTGCACATATAAGATAAGACAAGAAAATAACTTATTTTGTTCTTGAAATAATTTATATGATTTGCATGATATATATGTTAGTTTTTACCTTCCACTCCTTAAACCAAAACTTCTTTATCGGAAGAGGGACATCCCCAAACTTTCTGTACAGTTTATCGTATCGTTTTTTGATGATCTTTTGAGGATAAAAAAAAAAGTAACTAACTAAAAATTTCATAAAGAATTGACAAGTTAGAAACTAAAAAAAATGTAATTACATCACTAATTTAAAAAAAAAGGATTTTAATAATTTTAAAATAATTTAAATTTGCCATGTCATTTTTTGTAAGAGTGTTAAATGGGTCAAAATTTGCCCCATTAACTAGCATAACGCGCCAAAAAAACCGCGCCAAAAAAACCTGCCTAATTCACTGATTTTGGAGGGAAGGGGGCGGACTTGTTGGCAAACTTTTGACTTCAATATTTTTTTTACGTTTTTTTTTGGAATGTTTATTCATTTTATTTTAAGTTATAATTTGAACTATATTTGATTAGTTAGTGACTTAAATAATATTTAATTATATATTTTGAATAATATTTTTTTATTATTTTATTTCAAAAAATTTAGTTGATAATCATATTTATTAGATATTTAAAATTATAAATATTTTAGTGTCTATAAATTTAAAAATTATAAACTTTTTGTCTTTAAAAATTATTTGTAAAATTATATATATTTTTAATATTTAATAATTTTTTCCCAAAAAAAAAAACAAATTGGCTGAACAAAGTGGGACGGATTAGCCCGCTTCTCACCCCTAATCTTTTCTGATTGTCATCTCAACATTCTTTTATAGTAATTAATGTCGGATTGTTTTTGTCAATTTTTTAAATTTTTTTTAAGAACTAATTTGTCATTCATGTTAGGTTTATTTTCGTTAATTTCCGTTAGAGCCAAAATTTTTGGTGTGCCAACTTACCAGTTTACTCCCGATATTATTATCTTAAAGTTGAAGTTAATGTTATCCCATACTCTAGCCAAACGAGAGAAAACTACCAAAATTATTATAAAGAATATTCATAACCATATTCATAATATGAAACTTTAGAAACATAATATAATCAAGTATTCCCATAGGAAAGTCAATTTAAGATGAATGGGAATCAAGTTTCATTCTTGAATAGTGTGAGCCATGATTCCTTGTGGAATCCCTCCATAGAACAAAATGAAGAGCTGCAGAATCATGGATTTGGTCTTCTACTTGCTGGTTAACTTAGCTTATCACTAGGGAATATACATCATAAGAGAAACACAGATATAAAATGGCTACTAAAATCTATCGAAAACAAAAACCTTGCAACTTTCTCTCATATTACAGATACAGCCTCAAGTGTTGGAGAAGTATATTTGAATATTCATGAGGCACTCAACAGTGTCACTGTTACCGTCACCTTTGCTCCTGTAGAAGCGGTTGAGCTGCAAAAGAAGAACCGCAGGGTTCAGGTGGATACATTCTAAGTTCAAAATTCAAGCAGAATTTGGCTTAATCATCAATAGCAACAAACAAGAGGTTGCAACTCCTTTAATATTTTGGTAAGAGGAGATGAAGGAACAAAAACAGAAGCAATGATACATGCATACAGGATTTAACTCCTGCTGTCCAACATTTACCTAAATATCCTCCCAATTTTAAATTTCACTTCCCATGTTTTGTTGTATATATAGTATATACCAATGCTTGTCACTGTGAGTGGAATTTTAAATTATGATGATTGTTAAGAATATGTCAACACTCTTAAAATATAAACCCATGGTAATATGACTTTCTAACTACATTTGTTTTAATACATTTAAACATTTTAACATACCCCAAAAAAAATGTACCAAAGTTTCCAGACATTCATACACTGAGAATTATGTAAAAATAACTAAGGACTAGGGATGCGATGTATGTGATAAGGTAAGACATAGTACTTGGGAAATGCTTCCACCGAATGCACATTTGAGATAACCAAAAGGTGATATTTAAAATATTTAAACTAATATTACCTCCAGAATTTTGCTGTTCCCTGTATAAATTTTGGCCAGACTTCTCTGCAATTTCAGCTATGACCAAACGTGTAAGAAGAATTCCAGCAATAAAAGCACCAATGGTTAGCATAAGGAAAACTTCATTCCATCCCCTTGTTGAAATGAAGCCAGTAAGAAGGGGACCAAGCGCTGCACCAACCGATCCCGTACCATCTATTATAGCAGTGACAGTAGCAAGAGCTCGAGAATCTCCTCTAAGAGAACTATGTGTCCCCAGGTCCGCAGAGACAGCAGTGGTGATAAGTGCATAAGGACCATTTACAAGTAAACCAGTTAACGCCATAAGGGCAATGTTGATTGTCATCGAAACACTTCCATAACATCGGTACAAAAGCATCGAAGGAATTGCTGCATACATAAAGCTCGCTGCAGTAATAGCACGGGCATCGAGTTTATCCGACAGGTAACCAGCAAGAATACCCCCAAAAATGCCTCCTAAATCGAACATGGTGGAAATGTTCCCGGCAGCTTTTACCGAGAGGTACTCCCCTCCAATTTCTGCAAGATAAAATGATGAAAATTTGGGCAGCTTATAAGAAAAACAAAAAAAACATGTTTTACTTAGGGGTCAACTATGCAATCCAACTGTTATATTCTGATCTTTGTTGAGGAATTCCAGGACCACTACAAGTTCAATAAGAGGGTAGCAACTAGTTCAACACATCTAATGAATTAGTTCTTCCTAATCATACTTAGGCAAGATATTCACATCCTGCTCGATACTAACCCATGACCAAAATTGCAACTTGAAATGTTGGGGAAAGCTCTTAGTGTGTAGATGTGTATATATATATTATATTCTTCCTAATCCCTAAGCCTGACTCTCGTAGGTTTATGGAAGATAGATTTAAATATGTCATACATAAGCCACAACATACATAGAACCCTTAATTAAGGGGTGTGTGAGCTTTCAAGGGAAATGGAGGAAACAAACAAATGTATATATGAATGAAAAGATAATAAAATGCAAGTATAATCACCTGTTTGAGTCAAGTAAAATGGCAACCAATATAAGAAAGTATAGGCGACAAGCTTGGCAAAGAAAAGACAGAGCGCAAATGGAATGACACCGGGTATCATACAAGCCTCAGCAAGCCCAATGCTCCTCCTACACATGGAACCCTGCCTCTGAGCACATTTCCCCTCAGGAGCCTCTTCATCGTCTACAGGAACCAAAGATTCCGGCATAACATCCGATCCAACGCTGTGAATCGTCGCAAATCCAACGTCCTCCGGGTACGCAGCAAGAAACAAGTACACAACAATCCCTCCAAACACAATCAGAGCACCGGGGACCATGAAAGACCAGCCCCAACCATGGTCCAGAACACTGGCCGCAAGAAGTGAACCACTAATGTTCCCAACCGATGTGTGCGCGTTCCAAATCCCCATTATCAACCCTCTCTTCCTCTTCCCAAACCAGTTTCCAATAACTGCTACCACAGAAGGCCAACCTGTGGCTTGGAACAACCCTGCCACCATCTGCATCGATAAGTAGAACCAAAATTCATGAACGTCCCAGAAGAATCCCATTCCGAAAAGAGCAACGAAGATTCCACTTCCCATCATGCCGGTAGTGAGAAACAAACGAAGGTCTAGGGTATCGCCGAGGTGGCCGGCGACGTACATGCCAAGGGAGTAGCAAGCGAGGAAGGCAACGTCAATCTCGCCGAGCCGGGACGGGCCTTCAGGACCGTTGAATGGGCTCCAGCCTTGGGCCTCGGTGGCGTGCTTGTGTGCGTCCGGGCAGAGGACGCTCTTGACTATGCCCGTGGGCTTTCTTGTCGCATGGTAGCATGCGTAGGCCATGAAAGTTATTAACAGAACCATATAACGGTATGTTCGGAGGTTCCAATCTTTTCCTCTTAGGGCTCTTATTAGGAGAATTCCCGGGGGAGTTCCCCTCATTGCTTCTGAAGGCAGAGACATCTTTATTTTGACTTCTTCAGCATACGTTTTGTTGAATTGAACTGATGGTTACTCGATGAATTAATTGATGGTGGAGTTTAGGTATGAGCTTGAATGTAGAGAAATGGATGAATGAATAATGTGGAGGTGGAGAGTGAGGAGAAGAAAGAAAGAAAGAAAGAGAGGAGAAGAAGCGGGTGGGGGAGCGAAGAATTTGGCGGGAGAGAGAAAATAGAGGAGAGGATCAGAGAAGTGAGAGGAGGGAGGGGGCGACGTGGCCAGGGTTTGTTTGTTGGGAGGCTGACACGTGGATTTTGTGACGGGTGGTGTAGGATGACCCGGCAGTCCTTCACCGTTCTCTTTGGCGGCTACACACAGGTCTTTCTTTGTTTGCTACTGTATTTATTTAGGGATCCTCCCATCAAGTTACTAAAAATGTCTTTTTATAAGGATGCCTACGTGTCGTTATATTATTAGACGTTTTAAGTGAACCAATTTTTTAAAATTTTTTTAATTAACCAAAATAAAAATTTTAATATTCTAAAATCCGGCCAGACCAATCGATCTAACCGACTCAATCAAACACCGGCTTAAAAAATGGTCCGATCTACTTTTCAAACCCACCCCTTTCCCCTAACACCTACTGACCCACCCATTTTCCCTAGCACCCACCCCACTCCCAATACGTGAATCCATATATCACTATCCCCCTGAACGCTGAACCCAAATCAAATTCACCCTACCAAAATCCTAAATTTTCCCTGCTACGGTTCTGCCTCAGTGCCGCCGCCGTCCGTGCTGTCGGCGCCTCTGCTTCTTCTCTTGTAGTTCGGCGTCCTCCTTCTCCTGTCCCTGTCCTCTCTGGATTCTCTCGAACTTGGAGCAGCTCGCAGCTGTGTCGCCACTCCCCGCTGTGTAGCCGCTCGCTGTAGTCTCGCCGGGCGCTGTCCATGTCGCCGTCGAAGGTAAGCGGCACTGCCTTCACTTCCTCGGTTCTTCTCTTCTTCTTCACTACCCGCTGTTGTTGATTTTTTAATGTGACCCATTGTTGATTTTTAAATGTGAAACTGTGAATGGATAATGAAAAACATCTTTTTCATTCTTTCGCCTAAACTAATTTTGAACATTATATATTATTTGTATATTTTTAAATAAGCTTTTTATAATAGAGAATTTATCTCTCAAGAAATTTTCCTCCCATCTTCATCAATGATATGAATTGTTGTTTTCTCCTAAGATGTTGCTATATTATTGATTCCTATAAAACATCCTGTGAATCTTCCTGATTTGTTAGGTACTCCGGAACTCGCCTGGTTTTTTTCATTCTTTACATATAGCAACTATATACACTTCTTAGTTTTTATTGATCATTTTTGTTCATCATTTTTGAGATAGGTTATTCCAACAGTAGTTTGTGTTATTTTTTCTTTTATTTTTTTTCTTATCACTCTACAGAACATTGGTTGATTTATATTCAAAGATGAACCTATTTCTATATTTCCAGACTATTCAGAAATAATTGTAAAATCTTGTATTTATCTCCTGTCAAATTGTACGGTTGCAAAATCTATGACTAAAATAGTCTATGCTATACCACTGCAGGTAACACTACTAGTGAAATCATGCAGGTAACACTAGTAGTGAAATCAAATTCTAAACCACAAATTGAACCTCTTGTACCAGCTAATAAATTGCAACATTAAAGGTCCAGAAGTTTTTGTTGAATGTAAAACTGTGGATGGATTATAGCAAATAATTGATTTTGTGCTGTTGCCCTTTTTTAATTCCTAAAAATAGAGATCAATTTATTATTGAAATTTTTGTTTAGCTTTATTGATTTCAGGTTTAGTGTGATTAGGGATTACTAGTTACTGTTTTATAATGAATTGTCGCTGAATGTTAAAAATGAAAATCAAATCAAGTGTTGTTTGTTGCTGAAAGATAATTTTTCTTGCTTAATGCTGTTAGTAGTATTAATTTTGCTGCTGTTATTAATTTAGCTGAGTTTTTTCGTTGCTTAATTGCCATGCTATTGTTGTATCTTGCTATATTATTGATTCCTATAAAACATCTTGTGAATCTTCCCGATTTGTTAGGTACTCCATAATTCGCTTGGTTTTTTTCATTCTTTACATATAGCCACTATATACACTTCGTAGTTTTTATTGATCATTTTTGTTCATCATTTTTGAGATAGGTTATTCCAGCAGTAGTTTGTGTTATTTTTTCTTTTATTCTTTTTTTATCACTCTACAGAACATTGGTTGATTTATATTCAAAGATGAACCTATTTCTATATTTTCAGACTATTCAAAAACAATTACAAAATCTTATATTAATGTCCTGTCAAACTGTATAGTTGCAAAATCTACGACTAGAATAGTCTATGCTATACCACTGCAGGTAACACGACTAGAATAGTCTATGCTATACCACTGCAGGTAACACTAGTAGTGAAATCAAATTCTGAGCCACAAATTGAACCTCTTGCACCAGCTAATAAATTACAACATTAAAGGTTAGAAGTTTTTGTTCAATGTGAAACTGTAAATGGATTATAGCAAATAATTAATTTTGTGCTGTTGCCCTTTTTTTAATTCTTTAAATTTTTGTTGAAATTTTTTTGCTGCTGCTAAAAATAGAGATCAATTCATTATTGAAATTTTTGTTTAGCTTTATTGATTTCAGGTTTAGTGTGATTAGGGATTACTAGTTACTGTTTTGTAACGAATTGTTGCTGAATGTTAAAAATTGAAATCAAATCAAGTGTTGTTTGTTGCTAAAAGATAATTTTTCTTGCTTAATGCCGAATGCTGTTGGTATTATTAATTTTGCTGCTGTTATGAATTTAGCTAAGTTTTTTCTTTGCCTAATTGCCATGCTATTGTTGTATCTTGCTATATTTTTGTAACGAATTGTTGCTGAATGCTAATTTCACGCGCATTTTACTCCTGATGGTTCTATGATCTATACTGTTATATATTAGCAGTTAAATTAATCAGTTGAATTGCTGAGTCTTCTTGTTGAAGTTTTCAACTTCCCAGTTTTCCTAACATTGTAAAAATTCTTGCCATTGTTGAACTGCTTCAGTACTTGGCTATATAATCGTTATGTACTTAGGCTTAATTACTAGGTAATTGTCCTGAATATTAGGGTGCAATGAATGTTGACTCGGAACCACTCAGTTCACAAGACAACATCGAAGATTCCATGATGACTGGTGCAGAAGAAAATGTTAACTGCACTTGTGATTGCGGTGGCAACAGTAGTAAATGTGTGTCTGTGACGGCCTATGATATTATAAACCAGACCTTTGAATCATCGGATGCAGCTTATAACTTGTATGTACGTTATGCGAGGTGTCTCGGGTTTGGAATTTGCAAGGGTGATACAACACGTGGAAAAGATGGAACACAGCACAGAATGAGGTTTTTTTGCAGCAAGGAAGGAAAGAGAGCCGAGAAATACATATCTAGTCTGAGTAGGAAGAGGGAGCATAGAGCGCTGACTCGCACTGGCTGTAAAGCCATGCTTGCGGTGTATCTTGACACTAAAACTTTGACTTGGAGGGTTAAAAAATTAGTCGAGAAGCACAACCACGATCTTGTCCCACAATGCTTGGTACACCTTATTCCAAACCACCGAGGGTTGACTGAGCCACAAAAAGCTCAGGCGAATACCATGCATGATCATGGTCTTCCAACCTCTAAAATAATGGGACTAATGGTAGGCCAAGCCGGTAGTTATGCCAATGTCGGGTTCACAAAGAAGGACCTAGATAATCACTTTCAAAGAACTCGTCGTGCAAAGTTCATTGGTGGGGATTCTAATGCGACGATTAGCTATCTACTTGGGAAAGCAGATGTCGACCCGATGGCCATGGCAAGGTACAGTTCTAACTGCTGGATGCCCCTCATAATTTTCCGTTCCTAGAGTTTAGAGTTATCACATATAAAGCACTGTCTTTGTGATAAAAAAAGAAAAATTTTAATAACTCCATTTATTTATTCCTTTGAGAAATTGCTTTTAGATGGGCTTTCTGCTTTGCTTCTAGTATATTTTATGTTGGTTCTTGTTTTCAAGTTTGGATATGATCTTGTAGGGAAGATGATAAATGCTGTCTTTTTTCAGTCATCCTTTTTCTGTTCAAGTCGATACAAGCTCGCTTTGTCAATTGGCACATAGCAAATAGAGAATTCCAAGATTTTTCTCTCTTTTGTCTGGATTCAGATGTTTTTTGGGCTCATGAACCTGGTTTATGATAGCAAATAGGAGGAAAGAAGTATTAGAATGTGAACATGGATGTTAAGCTTTTTGATAAACCCATTGCTTAGAAGGAGGTTTTGTTTCATCGTGGTTTTGAGTCATGTTGTGTAAATACATTTAGTGATATGTATAGGAGAATCAATCAAGTACAAATATGTAGCTTTGCTTCATTGTAAAAAATCAGAGAGTACAGCTTCAATGTACAATGCCAACAAAGTCTTTAATTGTAATTAACTTTTTTGTGACTTTATTATGTGTTCATAATTTCAATGATGTAATCTTAAAAGATTTGTTTACAAGAGAATGATGCATGCCGTTCCAACCAAATCTCTAACTAATTAATTATCATTTCTCTCTCACAGAATCTAGTGGCTAAGATTTCAATTGAATACAAGTCATAAAACTTTGGACAGAAATATAATTCCATATGATCCTATGCAACAATGTATATCAGAGAGAAAAATCACAGTGAATACCGCTTGAATAAACAGAGATTACCCAAAGAAAACCAGTTGTCGATTAACAAGAGTAATTGGAATTAATAAGATACATTCAATACTCAGCAATATATTCCAGATTTCCAATATTACCTTTCCCCCAAAGTTGACTACAATTAAATCCCAACGTAACCAACCACAGTAACACATAACCATCCAGGTTTCTGCACTCAATAAAAAAGACAAGTTTATTTGTATATCTGACATGTAAAACTGTCCCATGGTTGCACTTACCTAGCTTGAGTGAAAGTGGAGATTCAACATTTGAACTCACATAACTTGCCAACAGTGACCTCTCTAAGGATACTAGACCTTGATGGTCCCTGTTAAGCCACATCATAATTCAAACAAACTTCTAACTAATAAAGAAACATCTTAACCATAAAGTAGAGTATACACAATAGGAAAAGCAAACAGCAATAGTATCAGCACCATGGCAACAATAAGCTTGAGGAGACATTCATCAATCTCCTTGGAAGAATTATCTCCTGGAAACAATACAAATTCTGAAAAAGAATCTGACCACTGACAACTCCCATTTTACACCAGCACCTTGCTTGACTTATGAAAAAGTAGATTGGTCATGATCCCATTTTGTACCATAGTCCCATTTATTTAATTGTGAGAATGACCCTTATGAAAAAGTAGATTGGTCATGATCTAAGTGATTTGTCGAACTAAAAATGGATCTTCCTAAGTCTTATTTTAAAATCAGAAATATTTGAGAGACAATAAAAATTAACTTAAATCAATTTAAAATTTTAAAGGTTAAATATATAAAATTATAAATATTAAATTAAATAAAATAATTTTAAATTATTGTCTTTCTAGCATTACTATTTAAATATCAGTATGTCATAATATTAGGTATATAAAAACAGTGGCATGGCTCCAACATTGAGCTACCACAACTAATCTCACCAAATAGGCAAATACTAAATCTCCTTTTGTCAAACTTATGCTCTCTTTTTTTTCCTCCAAAGTTTAAACATACCCTCCAACTGTTTGATAAAATCTCTCATCCAATTATATTAAATCACATTTATATAATATAAAGCTAGTTTCCTCATACCACTTTGACAAACTACCCTCCAAATTCCAATTCACTTCCTGCAAGCAATTGAAAAGAGAAAAGAAGGACCAAAACTAGAAATGGACCATGCCAAGATTGCTTATGATTTAGTCATGGTGGCTCTATCCATATCTCTTATAGTTTTTGGTGTTGTTCTGTTTCTTGCATGCAAGAAAAAGCCGGTTGAATCCGAGGAAACACTTCCGGTAAAATTTTGTGCTCGTGCATACCCTTTAATGGAACTTGATGTTGCCATTGGTGGCTTCAACCATAGGAGAATTATTGGCCAGGGTCGCCTAGGAACGGTTTACGCTGCAACGCTATCGAATGCAGAGCTTGTAGCTGTGAAGATGATCCACCTTTTTCTTGTTTTGAGCAATGCAGGCTTTGGATTCTCATCTGTGTTGAAGTGGCTCTCATTGGCACAACACCCCAACGTTGTTCCAATCATAAGATTCTCCGAAGCACCACGGGAAAGAGTTGTAGTCATGGAGTTTATCCGATTTTACACTAGCACCTTGCTTGACTTTGTAATAGCTTTACCACTTTCTATCGAAACAACAGAAACAAAGAGCTTCCCATCCCTTGGGTACCTACAAACAAGAGAATCAGCATTTGTTATTATTAACAGAACCATCTATTTTCTTTATTTTCCCGCACACTGAATTACTATTGAAAACAATTCTAAAATCAATATACGACTTTTTTAGCAGCAAAATTTGGATAAAAAGAGTATAATTTTGGTGATTTAAACATTTCCCCCCTTGATTACAACTACATTAGAACTTAAAGATAAGTCATCTTTGCTTACTTTTAACATGTCACTGTAGTCATTCAATATTATGATTTGTCCCACTACTTAGTATTAAGTTATTAATAATGTGAACAAAAATATGTATGAACACTTGTTATTCATATCAAACCAACAATCCGATCGGCTACTTGCATTTGATAAAACATTCAAGTCTCAAGGATTCTATATTATAGCTCAACAGAACAACTTCACTTTAGTTCACCTTAATTAATTATCATCCATTTCCAAAATACTAAACTTCTTCACATAATAAATTTAATCTTCTTTGATAAAATTCAACAAATAAAGCACTAGTTTTCGCTATTTCTAAATTACAACAGTAGGATCTAAGATTCTGAGGCTTGCATTGCAAATTCCGCACCAAACGCATAATCAGTTCATCACCGCGGATCAACAATTGCGAACATACGAAGCGTATTAAGCTAACGTGAAAAAAAAACAGAACTCTACTTCACACACTATTGCATTAGCATTTATTAACGTAAATGGAAGAATAAGGGAAAAATAAAAATTAAATTAAATTACCTGAAGAGCCTTAAAATGAGAGAATCAGAACTCAAATCTTGTATCAGCTGCAGATTTCGAAGAAGCCTTGTTCTTACTCAACCGAAACATCCTCTCGTCTCTCTTCTGAATCACACTCACGTTCATAATTGGTAACTGGTAAGGTTTCATGTGATTAATCGTAACGAATGGAATACAATACTTACCATTCCACAATTCTTGGTGACTGCTAGGGGTGTTCAAAAAATAACCAAAATATGGTTAACCGGTTAAAAAACCATAAGCATATTTTGGTTAACCAGTTTAATAAAACAATTTTAAAACTATATCCATATTTTTTGAAATTGGTTAACCAAAACCAAATTAAAAAAAAACGGTTTTTAACCGGTTAACCAAAACCAAAACCAAATTTAAAAAACCTAAATCTAAACCTAATTCACTCTTCTTTGTCTCTTCGATACTGACAAAACCCAATTCACTCTTCTCCAGTTCACCGCCGTCAACCGTTCTTCTCCTCCGCCTCTCGCCGGAGCTCGTTGTGGCTCGTCGGACCTCTACCTCTTCGAGTATTCACTTTGATTCGCGACTCTGTCTCTCTGCCTCGACCTCCCATTCGCGACTCTGTGTCTCTGTCTTCACTTTGATTCGCCTGAGTATCTCTCTTTTTCGATTGTCTTCTTTCGTCGGTGGCTTGCCGGAGCTCATCAATTGAGGTAAACCCCCTCCTTGCCTTGGTTCTGAGTTCTAAGTTGGATTTGTTATTTGGGTTTTTTCTATTTTGTTGATTTGTTCTGTTTTGTTTCTTCATTAGTATACTTCTGACTTCTTCATTTTAATGGATTGAAAAGGTGTAGATTTTAAATCTCTCAGTATTAAACTCTTCATTTCAATGGATCCTACTGTAAGTTTCTTCTTCACCTTGGTTCACTTTTTGATTGGTTAAGACTTTATTAATTTGTATGAATTAAATGGAGAACTGTTGTTCTAATTATCTGTCTCATTGAATGAAGAATTGTTATTCTGGCTACTGCATTATGCTGTGTTTCTGCACCATTAAACTATAGTGCATATCAGTTCCTATTTTTCTATGATTGAACTTTTATTTTGTTTTACTTGATTTGTCAATCATATGAAAAATCACTATTTTTTTTGGTTGAACGGGAAGGAGGAAAACAGGTTTGCCTCACAAAGTACTTACTATAGTTTTGATCATATAAACAGTATTTGGGACTTCTACTTTTGTACCATTTGTTTGAATTATCTTCAAGGTTTATCGCTTCTTGAGCTTTAGATAGTCTTATCCGTTTAGGTTTTGGTTAGGAGAAACTTAAGACTACGAGAGTAGTATTGAGGGATATTAGTGAGATGGCATGAAGTTGTAATTGCTTATATTACATGCTTTTGTTGTCCTGTTTTTGGTATTGTTTTGTGTCTCCTGATCTTGATGTTGAACTGCTTAAGCTGTAGTACAAGTTCAATGAATTCATTGAATTGGCATTGCTTAAGACTTTGACACCTTTTGCTAGTGGTCTAGTATTTGGTGCACGAAATTGCAATCACACTTTTGCAATCCGCACAACTAACCAGCAAGTGCACTAGGTCGTCCAAGTAATACCTTACGTGAGTAGGGGTCGATCCCACGGAGATTATTGGTTTGAAGCAAGCTATGTTTATTTTATTATTCTTAGTCAGGATATCAATTAAAAATTATCAGTTTGAATTATTAGAAAAATAAAAGAGCGTTAAATAATTACTTGTTGTGCAGTAATGGAGAATATGTTGGGGTTTTGGAGATGCTTTGTCCTCTGAATTCCTGCAATGTAATATTCAACTCAATAACATAATGCAAGGTTCCTTCCATGGCAAGCTCTCTGTAGGGTGTCACCGCTGTCAATGGCTACTTCCCATCCTCTCAGTGAAAATGGTCCAAATGCTCTGTCACAGCACGGCTAATCATCTGTCGGTTCTCAATCAGGTTGGAATAGAATCCAATGATTCTTTTGCGTCTGTCACTAACACCCAGCCTTCAGGAGTTTGAAGCTCATCACAGTCATTCAATCCCGGAATCCTACTCGGAATATCACAGACAAGGTTTAGACTTTTCAGATTCTCATGAATGCCGCCATCAATCTAGCTTATACCACGAAGATTCTGATTAAGGAATCTAAGAGATGCTCATTCAATCTGATATAGAACGGAGGTGGTTGTCAGACACACGTTCATTGATTTGCGCAAAGTATGGACTATTATATATTTCTGGAAAGCCCTGGATGTCTACTTTCCAACCCAATTGAGAGCGCGTCAATTGGATTCCTGTAGCTCCAGAAAATCCATTCTGAGTGCAGGGAGGTCAGGATCCAACAACATCAGCAGTCCTTTTTCAGCCTAAATCAGATTTTTGCTCAGCTCCCTCAATTTCTGTCAGAAAATACCTGAAATCACAGAAAAACACACAAACTCATAGTAAAGTCTAGAAATATGATTTTTGCCTAAAAACTAATGATATTCTACTAAAAACTAATTAAAACATACTAAAATCTACATGAAATTACCCCCAAAAAGCGTATAAAATATCCGCTCATCACAACACCAAACTTAAACCGTTGCTTGTCCCCAAGCAACTAGATAAATAAAAGAGGAGAAAACAAGTCAAGAAGCAATAATATCTCAGAGTTTTAGGTGAAGCCCAGATTCTAATTAGATGAGCGGGACTAGTAGCTTTTTGCCTCTGAACAGTTTTGGCATCTCACTTTATCCTTTGAAATTCAGAATGGTTGGCATCCATAGGAACTTAGAATTCAGATAGTGTGATTGATTCTCCTAGTTTAGCATGTTGATTATTGAACACAGCTACCTTTATGAGTCTTGGCCGTGACCCTAAGCATTTTGTTTTCCAGTATTACCACCGGATACATAAATGCCACAGACACATGACTGGGTGAACCTTTTCAGATTGTGACTCAGCTTTGCTAAAGTCCCAAGTTAGAGGTGTCCAGAGCTCTTAAGCACACTCTTTTTGCTTTGGATCATGACTTTAACCACTCAGTCTCAAGCTTTTCACTTGGACCTGCATGCCACAAGCACATGGTTAGGGACAGCTTGATTTAGCCGCTTAGGCCTGGATTTATTTCCTTGGGCCCTCCTATCCATTGATGCTCAAAGCCTTGGATCCTTTTTACCCCTGCCTTTTAGTTTTAAGGGCTATTGGCTTTTTCTGCTTGCTTTTTCTTTTTCTTTCAATTTTTTTTTTGCACAAGCTTTTGCTTTTTCACTGCTTTTTCTTACTTCAAGACTCAATTTTTTTTATTTTTCAGATCATTCTTTCAAGAGCCAACAATTTTAACATTCTTTCAAGAGCCAACAATTTTAACATTCATAAACAACAAGATAAAAAATATGCACTGTTCAAGCATTCATTCAGAAGACAAAAAGTATTGCCACCACATATAAATAATTAGAATTTTTCTTATTAAGAACTCGAAGAAAATATTGCCTCTTTATTCTAAAAATCTACTATCTTATTCATGTTTGATGATGATGAGAAAATAAATTATAACTTAATTGGAATTAAAATCAAATTAGAGATACTAATTACTACTACTAATATATAACTTCTAAGGTAAATTCCTAATAAGAACAGTTATCATAGAGTTAAGGCAAAGATTAGAACTCAACGACTATTATTTTGGGAAGTGGATGTTCCTCTAGTCTGTGGGGTGCTTGGTCCTTCAAGAGATAATTTCTGACGCTTCAGTTCCTTTAAGTCACATCCTTGCTCTTCCTGTTCCCTTAGGTGTCATGATCTTGATGAGTTTTAGCTCAGTGATCATGGCGAATCACACCAAACTTAGAGGTTTGCTTGTCCTCAAGCAAAAGAAAGGAAAGGAGAGGAATAGTAGGAGAGGCAAATTTGAAATTCAAAAGATATGATGAGTTGAAAAAGATATGAGAAGAAATTAAAAAGATTTGAAAAGAGTTCAAAAAGATAGATGAGTTTTGAATAAGTTTTGAAAAGAAATTAAAGAAAAATCAAGAAATATGTTTAGGATTAAAAAGATAGATGAGTTTGTAACATGTTTATGCAAGAAATCATGAATTGAAACGTGAAAATTGGAAAAAATTTGAATTGAAAATGAAATTACCTCCTCCCCACAATCCTGGCGTTAAACGCCCAAACGCTGCATGTTTTGGGCGTTTAACGCCCAATAGCTGCTTCTCCTGGGCATTCAACGCCCAGCTGTTGCTTCTTTCTGTCGTTGAACACCAGGAAGTCCTTTGTCACTGGGCGTTTTTCTGAACGCCCAGGACGCTGTCAATCTAGAGTTAAACGCCTAGAAGGTGCTTCTTTCTGGCGTTCAACGCCCAGAAGATGCTCCTTTCTGGCGTTTAACGCCCAGATGGCTACCCTCACTGGCGTTGAACGCCCAGTGGGTGCTTCTTTTGGGCGTTCAACGCCCAAACTGTTTCTTACTGGCTTTTTCACGCCAGTGAGCTTCCAAATTCCCTTGTAACTTTGTGAATTCAAGCAATTGCTATTTTACCTTGAAGATACTTTGACATATACCTGTAAAAATCAATTAATTAACAAATAAACTTTGTAAATGGCTGGGTTGCCTCCCAGCAAGCGCTTCTTTATTGTCATTAGCTGGACTATTACTGAGCTTTAATCATGCCTCAGTTTTGAGCATTCTTGCTCAAAATTGCCTTCAAGATAATGTTTGACTCTCTGTCCATTAACAATGAACTTTTTATTAGAATCATTATCCTGAAACTCTACGTATCCATATGGTGATACGCTTGTGATCACATATGGACCTCTCCACCGGGACTTCATTTTTCCGGGGAATAATTTGAGCCTAGAATTAAATAGCAGAACTTTCTACCCTGGCTCAAAGACTCTGGATGACAATTTCTTATCATGCCATTTTTTTGCTTTCTCTTTGTATATTTTTGCATTCTCGAAAGCATTGAGTCTAAATTCCTCTAGCTCATTTAACTGGAGCAATTGTTTTTCTCCAGCTAACTTGGCATCAAGGTTCAGGAATCTGGTTGCCCAGTAGGCCTTATGTTCCAGTTCCATTGGCAAGTGACATGCCTTTTCATATACAAGCTGGTATGGAGAGGTCCCTATAGAGGTCTTGAATGCTGTTCTGTATGCCCACAGAGCATCATCCAAGCTTCTTGCCCAATCCCTTCTACGGTTAATTACAGTCTGTTCCAGGATTCTTTTGAGTTCTCTATTTGAGACTTCAGCTTGCCCATTAGTCTGTGGGTGATATGGAGTGGCCACCCTGTGGCTAACTCCATAACGAACCAAAGCAGAATAGAGCTGTTTATTGCAGAAATGAGTGCCCCCATCACTGATTAGTACTCTAGGGATGCCAAATCTGCTGAAGATGTGTTTCTGGAGGAATTTTAACACTGTCTTAGTGTCATTAGTGGGTGTAGCAATAGCTTCTACCCATTTGGATACATAATCCACCGCCACCAGAATATAAGTGTTTGAGTATGATGGTGGGAAAGGTCCCATGAAGTCAATACCCCATACATCAAACAACTCAATCTCCAAGATCCCTTGTTGAGGCATGGCATAACTGTGAGGCAGATTGCCAGATCTTTGGCAACTGTCGCAATTAAGCACAAACACTTGGGAATCTTTATAGAGAGTAGGCCAGTAGAAGCCACATTGGAGGACTCTTGTGGCTGTTCGCTCACTTCCAAAATGTCCTCCATACTGTGATCCATGGCAGTGCCATAGGATCCTCTGCGCTTCTTCTTTAGGCACACATCTACGGATTACTCCGTCTGCACATCTCTTGAAGAGATATGGTTCATCCCAAAGATAGTACTTTGCATCCGTGATCAACTTCTTTGATTGCTGCCTACTGTACTCTTTGGGTATGAACCTTACTGCTTTGTAGTTTGCAATGTCTGCAAACCATGGCACTTCCTGGATGGCAAAGAGTTGCTCATCCGGAAAGGTTTTAGAGATCTTAGTAAGAGGGAGGGATGCCCCTTCTACTGGTTCTATTCGGGACAGGTGATCTGCTACTTGGTTTTCTGTTCCTTTTCTGTCTCTTATTTCTATATCAAACTCTTGCAGAAGCAACACCCATCTGATAAGTCTGGGTTTTGAATCCTGCTTTGTGAGTAGATATTTAAGAGCAGCATGATCAGTGTACACAATCACTTTTGATCCTACTAAATAGGATCTAAACTTGTCAATAGCGTAAACCACTGCAAGCAGCTCTTTTTCTGTGGTTGTGTAATTCTTCTGTGTGTCATTTAAAACACGACTGGCATAGTAAATGACGTGTAGAAGCTTGTCATGTCTCTGTCCCAACACTGCACCAATGGCATGGTCACTGGCATCACACATTAATTTAAATGGTAATGTCCAGTCTGGTGCAGAGATGACTGGTGCTGTGACCAGCTTAGCTTTCAGAGTCTCAAACGCCCGTAGACACTCCTTATCAAAGATAAATGGCGTGTCAGCAGCTAGCAGATTACTTAGAGGTTTGGAAATTTTTGAAAAATCCTTTATAAACCTCCTATAGAATCCTGCATGCCCCAGAAAGCTTCTGATTGCCTTAACATTGGCTGGTGGTGGTAATTTTTCAATTACCTCTACCTGAGCTTGATCCACCTCTATTCCCCTGTTCGAGATTTTGTGCCCAAGGACAATTCCTTCAGTCACCATAAAGTGACATTTCTCCCAGTTTAAAACTAGGTTGGTCTCTTGGCATCTCTTTAGAACAAGTGCTAGATGGTCAAGACAGGAGCTGAATGAGTCTCCAAATACTGAAAAGTCATCCATGAAGACTTCCAGAAATTTTTCCACTACATCAGAGAAAATTGAGAGCATGCACCTTTGAAAGGTTGCAGGTGCATTGCACAAGCCAAATGGCATCCTTCTGTATGCAAATACTCCGGATGGACATGTGAATGCCGTTTTCTCTTGATCTTTTGGATCTACTACAATTTAATTATAATCTGAATATCCATCCAGGAAGCAGTAGTATTCATGACCTGCTAGTCTTTCTAGCATCTGGTCTATGAATGGTAAAGGAAAATGATCCTTTCTGGTAGCTGTATTGAGCCTTCTATAATCAATACACATACGCCACCCTGTAACTGTTCTTGTAGGAACCAGTTCATTTTTTTCATTATGAACCACTGTCATGCCACCTTTCTTAGGGACGACTTTGACAGGGCTTACCCAGGGGCTATCAGAAATAGGATAAATAATCCCAGCCTCTAGTAACTAGTGACCTCTTTCTGCACCACCTCCTTCATGGCTGGATTCAGCCGCCTTTGTGGTTGAACCACTGGCTTGGCGTCACCCTCCAGTAAGATATTGTGCATGCATCTGGCTGGGCTAATGCCCTTGAGATCACTGATGGACCACCCAAGAGCTGTCTTGTGTGTCCTTAGCACTTGAATTAGTGCTTCCTCTTCCTGTGGCTCTAAGGTAGAGCTTATGATTACAGAAAAGGTATCACCTTCTCCCAGAAATGCATATTTCAGGGATGGTGGTAATGGTTTGAGCTTGAGTTTGGGAGGTTTCTCCTCTTCCTGAGGGATTTTCAGAGGTTCTACTATTCTCTCTGGTTCCTCCAGATCAGGCTGAACATCTTTAAAGATATCCTCTAGCTCTGATTCAAGACTCTCAGCCATATTGACCTCTTTTACTAGAGAGTCAATAATATCAACGCTCATGCAGTCATTTTGGGTGTCTGGATGCTGCATGGCTTTGACAACATTCAACTTGAGCTCATCCTCATTGACTCTCAGGGTTACTTCCCCTTTTTGAACATCAATGAGGGTTCGGCTAGTTGCTAGGAAAGGTCTTCCCAGAATGAGAGTTGCACTCTTGTGCTCCTCCATTTCCAGCACCACAAAGTCAGTGGGAAAGGCAAATGGCCCAACCTTGACAATCAGTCTTCAATCACGCCTGATGGGTATTTAATGGAGCTATCAGCAAGTTGGAGACATATCCGAGTTGGTTTAACTTCATCAGTCAACCCAAGCTTTCTGATAGTAGCTGCATGTATTAGATTAATACTTGCCCCAAGATCACATAGAGCTTGCTTGGTACAAGTACCTTCTAATGTGCATGGTATCATAAAGCTTCCCGGATCTTTAAGCTTCTCAGGTAAGCTTTTCAGAATGACTGCACTGCATTCTTCAGTGAGGTAAACTTTCTCAGTTTCCCTCCAATCCTTCTTATGACTTAAGATATCTTTCATGAACTTTGCATAAGAGGGTATTTGCTCAAGTGCCTCTGCAAACGGAATCTTTATTTCAAGAGTCCTGAGATAGTCTGCAAAGCGGGCAAATTGCTTATCCTGTTCCGCTTGGTGGAGTTTCTGAGGATAAGGCATTTTGGCTTTATATTCCTCAACCTTAGTTGCTGTAGGTTTATTGCCTACAGGTGTGGGCTGAGAAGCCTTTTTAGAGGACTTGTTATCAGCACTTGTATGTGTCTAATCTCCCACTGGCGTTCGAATGCTAGGGTGGAAGCTGGAGTGGCGTTAGACGCCAGCTCTTTACCTATTTCTGGCGTTTGAACGCCAGAACTGTGCTTCCTTTGGGCGTTCAACGCCAATTCATTGCTTATTTCTGGCGTTGAACGCCAGGACTGAGCATGGTCTGGGCGTTTAGCGCCAGCTTCTCCCCATTTTCTGGCGTTTGGGCGCCAGAGTCATTCCTTTCTGGGCTTTGATTGTCCTCAGATGGATTTTGGGTGGTTTGCTCATTTCTTGGCTTCCTGCTACCTTGAAGTGAGGTATTTAATGTTTTCCCACTCCTTAATTGAACTGCTTGGCATTCTTCTGTTATTTGTTTTGATAACTGCTGTTCTGTCTGCTTCAGCTATATTTCCATATTCATATTAGCCATTCTTGTTTCTAGTAGTATCTCCTTGAATTTGGCTAACTGTTTTGTTAGAAAATCTAATTGCTGATTGAATTCAGCAGCTTGATCTACAGGACTGAGTTCAGCAGTTACTGTTTTAGCCTCTTTGTTGATGGAAGATTCCCTGCTTAGGTACAGATGCTGATTTCTGGCAACTGTATCAATGAGCTCTTGAGCTTCTTCTATTGTCTTCCTCATGTGTATAGATCCACCAGCTGAGTGGTCTAGAGAAATCAGAGCTCTTTCTGTAAGCCCATAGTAGATGATGTCTAATTGCACCCATTCTGAAAACATTTCAGAGGGGCATTTTCTTAGCATCTCTTTGTATCTCTCCCAAGCATCATAAAGGGATTCATTATCTCCTTTTTTGAAGCCTTGGATGCTTAGCCTTAGCTGTGTCATCCGTTTTGGAGGAAAATAGTGATTCAGGAATTTTTCTGACAGCTGTTTTCATGTCTTTATGCTGTCCTTAGGTTGGTTATTTAACCACCTCTTAGCTTGGTCCTTTACAGCAAATGAAAACAGTAATAATCTGTAGACATCCTGATCTACTTCCTTATCATGTACTGTGTCAGCAATTTGTAAAAATTATGCCAGAAACTCTGTAGGTTCTTCCTGTGGAAGATCGGAATACTGAAAACTTTGCTGCACCATGATAATGAGCTGAGGATTCAACTCAAATCTACTGACTCCGATGGAGGGTATACAGATACTACTCCCATATGAAGCAGTAGTGGGGTTAGCATATGACCCCAGAGTCCTTCTAGACTGTTTATTTCCACTTAGTTCCATGATGGAGCAAGGGAGATGATATGGATGTTGATATTATTTATTTTATTAAAAAAAGAATTTTTATATATATATTTTTGAAATAATAAAATAAAATAAAATAAAATAAAATGAAATAAAAAACGAAATAAAAATGAAAATAAAAATAAAAATAAAAATTTGAAAATATTTTGTGAAGATTTTCAAAAAAAATGAGGAGAGAGAAATTGGTTAGGATATTTTCGAAAATTTTGAGAAAAGATAAGATAGAAAATATGATTTGTAAAAGATAAATATGATAGGAAACAAATGTAATTGAAGATTGAAAAGATATAAAAGGTATTTGAAAAAGATAAATTTGTTTTGAAAAAGATATTGTGAAGATTTGAAAAAGATATTTATGAGTTGAAAAGATTTTAAGAAGGAAAATATAAATTTTTTTTAAATCTTAAAAGGATAAGATTTGAAAAATTTTGAAATTGAAATCTGAATTTTTTAAAAAAATTCGAAAATATGGCTTAAAAAGAGTTAGAAAATATATTTTTTTGAATTTTGAATTTTATGATGAAAGAGAAAAACACATAAAAGACACAAGACTTAAAATTTTTAGATCTAATGCTCATTGTTTTCGAAAATTTTGGAGGGAAAACACCAAGGAACACCAAACTTAAAAATTTTAAGATCAAAACACAAAGAAGACTCAAGAACACTTTGAAGATTCACAAGAACACCAAGAACAAAAGAAAGAACACCAAACTTAAAATTTTTAGAAAACCACAATGAAATTTTCGAAAATTAAAGAGAGATTAACAAGAAAACACCAAACTTAAAGTTTGGTATAAGATTTAATCAAAGAAAAATTTTTTTGAAAAAGGTTTTAAAAAGGGAAGATACCCAATTGCCAAGAACATAAGCCAACGCTCTAGCCAACTGATTTACAAATGTAACGTGTTTTAATATTGTATATAAAAAGATTTATTTTTGAAAACTAATAATTTGAAATTGCACCATAAAAACACGAAAAATACACAAAACAAACAAACCAAAGATCAAACAAGAGAAATTGACAAGAACAATTTGAAGATCAAGGAAGAACAAGAACATGCAATTCGAAAAATTAAGAGACAAGGAAAAACATGCAATTGACACCAAACTTAGAACAAGACACTAAACTCACGAAAAAAAATTAGAAATTGATAAAGAAAAATAATATTTTTGAAATTTTTTAAAGGGAATAAAGGACTCAGAATTTAATGACTCTATAACAACAAAGATAAATTATTCCTAATCTAAGCAACAAAATAAACCTTTAGTTGTTCAAACTCGAATAATCCCCAGCAACGGCGCCAAAAACTTGGTGCACGAAATTGCAATCACACTTTTGCAATCCGCACAACTAACCAGCAAGTGCATTAGGTCGTCCAAGTAATACCTTACGTGAGTAAGGGTCGATCCCACGGAGATTATTGGTTTGAAGCAAGCTATGTTTGTTTTATTATTCTTAGTCAGGATATCAATTAAAAATTATCAGTTTGAATTATTAGAAAAATAAAAGAGCGTTAAATAATTACTTGTTGTGCAGTAATGGAGAATATGTTGGGGTTTTGGAGATGCTTTGTCCTCTGAATTCCTGCAATGTAATATTCAACTCAATAGCATAATGCAAGGTTCCTTCCATGGCAAGCTCTATGTAGGGTGTCACCGCTGTCAATGGCTACTTTCCATCCTCTCAGTGAAAATGGTCCAAATGCTCTGTCACAGCACGGCTAATCATCTGTCGGTTCTCAATCAGGTTGGAATAGAATCCAATGATTCTTTTGCGTCTGTCACTAATGCCCAACCTTCAGGAGTTTGAAGCTCGTCACAGTCATTCAATCCCGGAATCCTACTCGGAATACCACAGACAAGGTTTAGACTTTTCAGATTCTCATGAATGCCGCCATCAATCTAGCTTATACAACGAAGATTCTGATTAAGGAATCTAAGAGATGCTCATTCAATCTGATATAGAACGGAGGTGGTTGTCAGACACACGTTCATTGGTTGAGGAAGGTGATGAGTGTCACGGATCATCACCTTCTCCCTAATTAAGCGCGAATAAACATCTTAGATAGGAACACGCATATGTGAATGGAAAAATATAAGTAATTGCATTAATTCATCGAGACGCTACAGAGCTCCTCACCCCCAACAATGGAGTTTAGAGACTCATGCCGTCAAAGAGTATAAATTTTAGATCTAAAAATTTCATGAGGTACAAAATAAGTCTCTAAAAGTTGTTTAAATAGTAAACTAGTAACCTAGGTTTATAGAATATGAGTAAACTAAGATAATTGTTGCAGAAATCCACTTCTGGGGCCCACTTGGTGTGTGCTGGGGCTGAGACTTAAGCCTCTCACGTGCTTGGGCTGTTTCTGGAGTTGAACGCCAGGTTGTAACGTCTTTTGGGCGTTGAACTCCAACTTGTAACCTGTTTCTGGCGCTGGACGCCAGACTGCAACATGGAACTGGCGTTGAACGCCAATTTACATCGTCTATCTTTGCGCAAAGTATAGACTATTATATATTGCTCGAAAGCCCTGGATGTCTACTTTCCAACCCAATTGAGAGCGCGTCAATTAGACTCCTGTATCTCCTGAAAATCTAATCCGAGTGCAGGGAGGTCAGGATCCAATAGCATCAGTAGTCCTTTTTCAGCCTAAATCAGATTTTTGCTCAGCTCCCTCAATTTCAGTCAGAAAATACCTGAAATCACAGAAAAACACACAAACTCATAGTAAAGTCCAGAAATATGATTTTTTCCTAAAAACTAATGATATTCTACTAAAAACTAATTAAAACATACTAAAATCTACATGAAATTACCCCTAAAAAGCGTATAAAATATCCGCTCATCAGTATTCTAGAAAGTTGAATTCCTATTGGGTATGATAAGCTACACTTCTATTCGTGGGGAAAACACTTGATAAGAAGACTTGCAGTGATTATGCTACTTTTTTTGAATATCAGAGTTATGCAGCAGAAAACAACAATGCAAAAACTAGATCAAGTAATAAAGAATTAGAATCTAGAATAGGTAAAGCAAAAAAGAAATGATTGAATGAACTTTACTAAACACACTTTGATTAAAGAAGAATACAAGACATAGTCCAAGTAGAGCATTAGGCATAGCTATTTATAGAAGCTAGGAACTAATAGTCTTGAACTAATAGACTTGAACACAAGATTGAAAACAGCTATAAACTTATAACAGAATTGAAAAAAGTCACTTCCTAACAAACTAACAAATTGACAAAGTGAATATAACTAGCAATAAATATTGAATGTGACTTTTTTTTCATTTTGTAAACATTACAAATCCTGCAAAAAGGGAACATGTCTACCACACTTGCCGGGGATCAGTCAAAGTGGAAGTTTCCTACCTATACAGATAGATACACATCGCATACCATTTATTATTGTTTAATGTTTATTCAGCAAGCTCGATGAATACTTTAACAGCATATTGATCATACATCTTGGGCTTTGGGTCATTATTTATGCTTACTCATCAGTCCTTCACATAAAGAATACTTTAACAACATATTGATTGAATCATCATATATAACACAGAATAAATAACACATGTAAGTAAATTCTGATTCATTCATTCAATAGCCTTATATGTAATAAGTTTATATATGTTTGTTACATTACATCATACATGATTCTGTTGGGTGTATCTCTTGTCTTTTGTTAAGTTAAAAAGCAGAAAGCACTTAGTAGAGTCTTGAAGTAGAGAAGATAATGATAATGAATGATATATTGATATTAATATATATTAATATTAATCACCTGATCCATCACCCAGAGAGTGAATTTAGGGTGTCTCGCTCCATTCCTTTTATATGCTTTCATTTTAATATAAATAGGTATTAATCCTTATTGAGTAGGTCAGCTATTAAAACATGATTAGGACAGCTATTAGATTTTAATCTTTATAGGAACAATACAGGTTGCTTCTATTTGTTTAATAATGATATACTTTGGATGTGCTTCTAGCAATTGTCTTAGGAAGGATCAATATTTGTATGCTTAAATCAGTTACTTTGTTGTAATTAAAAGTTCTAATACAAAGTAAAGATAAAACAATTTCCTAGTCTTTTATCTTTTTTATGCGAGTATTCTCAATAATTAGTTATATATAAAATCTATCGAAAGCAAAAGCAAGTAATTTTGGTTCCAGACCTCTGTTTTGACTGTTGTTAAACTCTATAGTTATATTTAATTGTGTTGGTTCTATTTTATCTATGGAAAAAAAGGCAACAGAGAATGCATTTTTATTCATTTTTCAAATTATTTTATTTTGAGAGATACTTCATTGTATTTTGGTGTGATTTATGACTAATATTTAATTCGTTTGAACACCCCTGGAATCAATTTCAAAGTATATGTATATATTGTTTGAACTTGGCTTTATGCTTGATAACTTTGCTTTGTTGAAGTATTTAATAATTAGATTTTATGGCTTCTTATTCAGAATGAGATAGCCGATCGTGATGTTTCTATGTCAGAGTCTGCAAAGCATTCGACTTCTACATTACCCCGTCTCCCAACCACATCATCTGAACGCAAAAATCGATCAATAGTTTGGGAACACTTCAAGAGAACCCCTGATGATGAAAGTAAGGCTTAATGTCAACACTGTTTAAAAGTGATCAAGTGCGGGAATGGAACAAGTGTAATGAGATCACATTTAAAGATTTGCATAAGCAATCCCGGTTCAGATAGAGGCAAACGACAGAAAACAGGCACATCGCCTAGCCCAGAAGCACAAGTGGGTAGGTTTGATGCAGAATATGCTCGGGAAAATTGATATCAATGTTTGTTCGCGAGAAGCTTCCCTTTCGATTTGTAGAAAGTCAAGGTTTTAAAGAATATTCAGCGGCTTTGCAACCAGGATTCAATACTCTTTTACGTTTTACATTGGCACGTGACACCTTGGTGCTCCATGAAACCAAGAAGGTTCAACTTCAAAAATACTTTTTCAAATACGGAGGAAGAGTTTGTCTTACAAATGACAATTGGAGTTCGTGTCAGAATATGGCGTATATGTGTTTGACTGTTCATTTCATCGATGTGGACTAGAAGTTGCAAAAGAAAATACTAAATTTTTGCCAAGTCACCGGCCACACAGGAGAGATTATGGCTCAAAATGTTGAAGCTTGCTTGAATAACTGGAAGTTGAACAAAATCTTGAGTTTGACAGTTGATAATGCATCGTCTAACGATGTAGGAGTTATGTATTTACAAAGAAGACTAAATTCTTGGAAGAGTTCAGTTTTGAATGGAGAGTATCTCCGTGTTGTGCGCATATTTTAAACCTGATTGTAAAGGATGGATTGAAGGAGATTGATGATTCGGTCGCTAAAATTTGGGATGCTGTAAAGTATATCAGATCTTCAAATTCAAGATAACTAGGTTTAAGGCATGTATTGCACAAGAGAATATTCCAGATAAGACTCTTGTTTGCCTAGATGTTGAAACACGATGGAACTCTACATACTTAATGTTAGTAGCAGCCTTAAAGCATCAGAAGGCATTTGAGCTATTAGAGATGCAAGACAAAAATTTGTTGAAGAATTAAACAAGGAAGAGGGGTATCTTCATTTCAAGATTAGATTATGCTAAGTCCGTCTTACCATTTTTAGAGATGTTTTATGATGTTACACTTCGCATCTCTGGATCCTCTTATGTCACAAGTAATTATACATGAAGAAGTGTTTGCTCTTAGAAGAAGGATTCACAATATCGTGATGATGATGATTTGAGCATAAGTCTTATGGCAAGTAAGATGAAATCAAAATACAATAAGTATTGGGGAAATGCAAAAACTATTAACATGTTGTTGTTAATTACCGTAGTTCTAGATCCCTGCCATAAGTTGGATTATGTTGAGTGGTGCCTAGTTAATTCTTTTGGTGCGAAACTGGGCGGTGAAGTGAAGACAAAGTTGTCTTCTTGTCTTCATTCACTTTATAATTTATATCAAGGTGCAGATGAAGGAAACCAAGATGATACCCTCTCCCAACCGAGTGCAAGTGATAAAGCCAAAGACATTTATGATATGGGGTTATATCGTCGATCAACCGGTGGCAAATCCAATCTTAAATCTGAGCTTGAGCGTTATTTGAATGAAGACTGTGAGCCAGATGATAAGCCTTTGGATATTCTAGGATGGTGGAAGGCTAACGCGAATTGGTTTTCCATCCTAGCAAATATGGCATGAGACATATTGGCTATACCAGTTTCAACAGTAGCTTCTGAGTCTGCTTTTAGTATGGGGGGAAGAATCATCGATCAATATCGTAGCTCATTGACTCCTAAGATGGTAGAAGCCCTTGTATGTACCAAAGATTGGCTTCAAGAAAATTTTTCTCTTCTCTTGCACCTGAGAATTTCGAAGAGCTTGAAAAGGTCAAGCAAGGTAAATTGAATAAAATTAATTATGTAGATTCAAATGATGAATAAAAATTAAATTATTCCGTTAGTCTTTATAATTTTTTTAAATTTATAATTATAATTTTTTTTTGCAGATTTGATTTTATCAGAGGACATTACTTGTTTCAGTGGGTCCAGGTTCAATTGCGCTTGAAGATGACTAGAAAGTCTTGATTGTTTATGTTTCTTTAGTTATGTTCTAAACACTTAGATGGTAAAGATATTAGACTTGCTTTTCCATATATGATTAGACTTGGTTATGTTTATGTTTATGTTTGTGGTTATGTTTATGTTGGTTTGTTTGAGGCACAACTTATAGCAGTTGCAATGTCATTTTTGGATGGGGATATTGGTGTCAACAATTATAGCAGTTGGAATGTCATTTTTTAGCTTCAATGAGATTATATCCATAATGAATTTCATTATTTACAAATATTACTTGTATTATTTGGAAAGAAAAAATTAATTTAGATTACAAAAATCAATTTTAAAAAAAAGGTAAAAATTTGGGTTTTGTATGTGAAAAAATTAATTTTTGTGTAAAAAATGGTTTTTGAATGTAAAATAAATGTTTTGGTATAAACTGGTTTTTTGATGAAAAAACAGTTTTTGGTGAAAAAACCGGTTTTTTTATATAAAAACCGGATTTTCTATATAAAAAATGGTTATTTTTTAAATCGGTTTTTTTTAAAAATAACCGGTTTAAAAACCGATTTTGACTTTTATTAACCGGTTAATAACCAATTTTATAATATAAAACAATTTGGTTAATAACCAAGACTATATTTTTGGTTAACCAAAAAACTGGTTTGGTTTTTGGATTAACCAAACCATGAACACCCTACTTAAATAGATGAATTTCTATATGAGTTTAGAAGACGGAGATTTAGATTTCTGAAGTTGTGGTTGAGCGGGTAGAGTATTATATTGGTGATGATTTAGAGAACTTAAGAGGTGATGATAGTTGATAATAATTTGAGAAATTGAAACCGGTGATGGTTATGAGGGATTAGGAACTTGAGAATGAGTTGCGATTGATCTGAGATTGATGAACTTAAGGTATACTGATATTGGTTAATAAACTATGCTATGTTACTGAATTGTTATGTTTGGCAAGTCACTATGCACCTCGGGCAAGGGCTATGGCAGTCTCTCGCTTGTCAAGGTAGCAGTGCGGTGTAGAGGTCGAGGTAGTCTCCCGCCTACGTTGAGATGTGAGGGTTGGGGTTGTATCCCGCTTGCATAACCTCCCTGCTGCATGAGTGTGCAGAACCTATATCTCTGACATGGAAGATTTCTCTGCTGCATGAGTGTGCAGAGCTTGTATCTCTGACATGGCAAGGAAGGCTACATTCGAAAGGATGTGTCGGGTTGGCATTTATGGAACGACAAGTGATATCACGAGCCAATAGGACAAAGCATTCATCATATGCATATTCTATATGCTTATTTGCTTTGCTTAACTTCAGTTATGCCTAAATGAATCACATGTCTGCTTGCTATTTGTGTACTTGTTGTATATGTATATTACTTGTGCTTTACTTGTCTACATTACCTATGTTTTCTGTTGGGATTGAGGAGGTTCGGTAGGCGGTGGCGATAGATCGCATGGAGGTTAGTTGGCAAAGGCTGTGAGACAGCGGTGCTATGTTAGTTAGAAATTCCTTAAGATATAATACCATGTTTATGGTTAGTTATTTGTTTATGTTAAACTTGAATATCTGTATCGATGTGAAGTTCTAGGATTGCCTTTGGCGTCCTGGAATCTTACATCTTATATATTGGACACTGTTACCATACTGAGAACCTCCAGTTCTCATACCATATGTTGTTATTGTTTTTTAAATGCAGGTCGTAACCCACCATGGTGAGTTTGTGGATATGGTGACAGGGTGGAGTATGATATTCTTATGCCTTTATTTCACTTTACTTTTGTTATAGTACTTTCTGCTCACCCCTTCTGTTTTAGACTTTGTGGCCTTAGGGCTTGATTTGAGAATTGTATAAGTATTTTAAACTTCAAACTTTTTTATTTGTTTGACTAGCCGCCTAACTCCGCAAGTTGGACTATCCTTTTTGTATATCATAATTAATATATATTTGTTAATTTAAATTATGTACCTGGACTATCTACAAGGT
>NC_092036.1:35198777-35360692 GCF_003086295.3 Arachis hypogaea | reverse complement strand
TGGATCACACTTTGTTCTGAGCCAATATGGCATTCAGAGCTCAATCTCAAGAACTCCTTTCTTCTGAGGTGTCCCATTATTCATGGAATTCCTCTCAGAAGTGTACATGAATTGGTTATTTGCAACCATGTCAATTAGTTCTTGAGCTTCTGCAGGCGTTTTCTTTAGGTGAATGGATCCACCTGCAGAATGGTCCAATGACATTTTTGAAAACTCAGATAGACCATAATAGAATATATCTAATATGGTCCATTCAGAAAACATGTCAGATGGACACCTTTTGGTCAACTGCTTGTATCTTTCCCAAGCTTCATAGAGGGATTCACCATCTTTTTGTTTGAAGGTCTGAACATCCACTCTAAGCTTGCTCAGTTTTTGAGGAGGAAAGAATTTATCCAAGAAGGCAGTGACCAGCCTATCCCAGGAGTCCAGGCTATCTTTAGGTTGTGAATCCAACCATATTCTAGCTTTGTCTCTTACAGCAAAAGGGAAAAGCATGAGTCTGTAGACTTCAGGATCAACTCCATTCGTCTTAACAGTCTCACAAATCTGCAAGAACTCAGTTAAAAACTGGTAAGGATCTTCAGATGGAAGTCCATAAAACTTGCAGTTTTGTTGCATTAAAGCAACTAGCTGAGGTTTCAGCTCAAAATTGTTTACTCCAATGGCAGGAATGGAGATGCTTCTTCCATCAAATTTAGACGTGGGCTTGGTAAAGTCACCAAGCATCCTTCTTGCATTATCATTATTGGGTTCGGCTGCCATCTCCTTCTCTTGTTCGAAATTTTCTGAAAGGTTACTTCTGGATTGTTGTAATTTAGCTTCTCTTAGTTTCCTTTTTAGAGTCCTTTCAGGTTTGGGATCAATTTCAACAAGAGTGTCTTTTTCCTTGTTCCTGCTCATATGAAAGAGAAGAAAACAAGAAAAGAAAGAGGAATCCTCTATGTCACAGTATAGAGATTCCTTTATGTTAGTAGAAGAAGAAAGGGGAGAAGAATGAAGAAGAGTGGGTTCGGATATTTAGATGGAGAGAGGTGAAGAGAAGTGTTAGTAAATAATTAATTAAATAGAAGAAGAAAAGAGGAAGAGAATTCGAAAATAATTTTTAAAAAGGGGTTAGTAGTTTTCGAAAATAAAAGATAAGATAGAATTAAAATTAAAACATGAAACAATTAGTTAATTAAAAAGAATTTTTGAAAAAGGGGTGAGATATTTTCGAAAATTAGAGAGGAAAGAGTAGTTAGGTGGTTTTGAAAAAGATAAGAAACAAACAAAAAGTTAATTAGTTAGTTGAAAAAGATATTAAAATCAAATTTGAAAAGATAAGAAGATAAGAAGTTAGATAAGATATTTTGAAATCAAATCTTGAAAAAGATAAAATTTTTGAAAAAGATAAGATAAAAGATAAAAAGATTTAATTCAAAAATTTAAAATTACTTACTTCACTAACAAGAAACTACAAGATAAGATTCTTAGAACTTAAAGATTGAACCTTTCTTAACAAGAAAGTAACAAACTTCAAATTTTTGAATCAATCACATTAATTATTAGTCAATTTTCGAAAATATGATATAAAGATAAGAAAAAGATTTTGAAAATATTTTGAAAAAGATTTTTGAAATTTCAAAAAATAGAAAAAAAATGAAAAAGATATAATTTTTGAAAAAGATTTTGAAAAGATAAGATTTTTAAAATTGAAAATTTGACTTGACTAGTAAGAAACAACTAAATTTAAAAAATTTTTGACCAAGTCAACCCAAAATTTCAAAAATTTGGAGAGAAAAAAGGAAAAGATATATTTTTTATTTTTGAATTTTTAATTATGAGAGAGAAAAACACAAACATGACCCAAAACATGAAAATTTTGGATCAAAACACAAGATGCATGCAAGCACACTATGAATGTCAAGATGAACACCAAGAACACTTTGAAGATTATGATGAACATCAAGAACACATTTTTGAAAAAAATTTTTGATGCAAAGAAAACATGCAAGACACCAAACTTAGGAATCTTTAATGCATGGACTCTAACAAACGAAAAATGCATATGAAAAACAACAAACAACACAAAACAAGAAAACATCAAGATCAAACAAGAAGACTTGTTAAGAACAACTTGAAGATCATGAAGAACACTATGAATGCATGGAATTTTCGAAAATAATGCATAAATTTTAAAAACATGCAATTGACACCAGACTTAAAAATTGACTCAAGACTCAAACAAGAAACACAAAATATTTTTTATTTTTATGATTTTATTATTTTTTTGTATTTTTATTATATTTTTCGAAAATAAAGTTTGGAAAAACGAAAAAGAAAAGAAAAATTTTGAAAAGGATTTTTGAAATATTTTTGAAAAGAAAATTACCTAATCTGAGCAACAAGATGAACTGTCAGTTGTCCATACTCGAACAATCCCCGGCAACGGCGCCAAAAACTTGGTGGACGAAATTGTGATCACATCAATGTAGTATTCTTTGTTATTGTATGGAATCATTATTGTGGCTCTTGGCTATGTGTGGACACAACTCCGTTCAACTTAACCAGCAAGTGTACTGGGTCATCCAAGTAATACCTTACGTGAGTAAGGGTCGATCCCACAGAGATTGTTGGTCTGAAGCAAGCTATGGTCACCTTGTAAATCTCAGTTAGGCAAATTAAATGGTTATGGATTTCGAAAATTAATTAATAATAAACAGAAAATAAAATAGGATAGAAATACTTATGTAAATCAATAGTGGGAATTTCAGATAGGCGTGTGGAGATGCTGTGCTCCTCTTGAATCTCTACTTTCTTATTACATTCATCCAATCCTTCTTACTCCTTTCCATGGCAAGCTGTATGTAGGGCATCACCATCGTCAATGGCTACTTTTCATCCTCTCGGGAAAATGGTCCTATGCGCTGTCACTGCATGGCTAATCGTCTGGAGGCATCACCCTTGACAATGGCTACATCCCATCCTCTCAGTGAAAATGGTCCAAATGCTCTGTCACAGCACGGCTAATCATCTGTCGGTTCTCAATTAGGTTGGAATAGAATCCATTGATTCTTTTGCGTCTGTCACTAACGCCCAGCCTTCAGGAGTTTGAAGCTCGTCACAGTCATTCAATACCGGAATCTTACTCAGAATACCACAGACAATGTTAGACTTTCCAGATTCCCGGAATCCTACTCGAAATACCACAGACAAGGTTAGACTTTCCGGATTCCCATGAATTCCGCCATCTATCTAGCTTATACCACGAAGATTTTGTTGGGGAATCTAAGAGATATGCTGCCGGCCTAAGGTAGAACGGAAGTGGTTGTCAGTCACGCGCGTTCATAGGTGAGAATGATGATGAGTGTCACGGATCATCACATTCATCAAGTTGAAGTGCAACGAATATCTTAGAATAGGAATAAAAGAGAATTGAATAGAAAATAATAGTAATTGTATTGAAACTTGAGGTACAGCAGAGCTCCACACCCTTAATCTATGGTGTGTAGAAACTCCACCGTTGAAAATACATAAGTGAAAGGTTCAGGCATGGCCGAATGGCCAGCCCCCATAAACGTGATCAATAGCCTCTTAAGATGAAGAGTAAAACAAAACTGAGACCAAAGATGAAACGTGGTCAAAAGACTCCTAATACAATAGTTAAATGTTCTATTTATACTAAACTAGCTACTAGGGTTTACATGAGTAAGTAATTTATGCATAAATTCACTTCCGGGGCCCACTTGGTGTGTGCTTGGGCTGAGCTTGATCTATCCACGAGCTGAGGCTTTTCTTGGAGTTGAACGCTGGTATGCGAAATTGTGATCAATACTTTTCACAAATCAAATAATCCCTAGTAATGGCCCCAAAAACTTGGTGCTTAATACCATGGCATAAACACAACTTCGCACAACTAACCAACAAGTGTACTGGGTCGTCCAAGTAATAAACCTTACGCGAGTAAGGGTCGATCCCACAGAGATTGTTGGTATGAAGCAAGCTATGGTCACCTTGTAAATCTTAGTCAGGCAAACTCAAATGGGTATGGTGATATGCGAATAAAACATAAAGATAAAGATAGAGATACTTATGTAATTCATTGGTAGGAATTTCAGATAAGTGTATGAAGATGCCTTCCCTTCCGTCTCTCTGCTTTCCTACTGTCTTCATCCAATCCTTCTTCCTCCTTTCCATGGCAAGCTTAAGCAAGGGTTTCATCGTTGTCAGTGGCTACCTCCCATCCTCTCAGTGGAAATGTTCAACGCACCCTGTCACGGCACGGCTATCCATCTGTCGGTTCTCAATCAGGCCGGAATAGAATCCAGTGATTCTTTTGCGTCTGTCACTAACGCCCCGCCCTCAGGAGTTTGAAGCACGTCACAGTCATTCAATCATTGAATCCTACTCAGAATACCACAGACAAGGTTAGACCTTCCGGATTCTCTTGAATGCCGCCATCAGTTCTAGCCTACACCACGAAGACTCTGATCTCACGGAATGGTTGGCTCGTATGTCAGGCGAGCACTCGGTTGTCAGGCGATCACCATGCATCGTGTATCAGGAATCCAAGAGATATTCACCCAATCGAAGGTAGAACGGAGGTGGTTGTCAATCACACGTTCATAGGTGAGAATGATGATGAGTGTCACGGATCATCACATTCATCAAGTTGAAGAACAAGTGATATCTTAGAACAAGAACAAGCGGAATTGAATAGAAGAACAATAGTAATTGCATTAATACTCGAGGTACAGCAGAGCTCCACACCTTAATCTATGGTGTGTAGAAACTCCACCGTTGAAAATACATAAGAACAAGGTCTAGGCATGGCCGAATGGCCAGCCTCCCAATGATCTAAGAACTAGATGTCCAAAGATGATCTAGAGATCTAAAGTGATCAAAAGATTCCAAGATTAAAAATACAATGGTATAATGTCTTACTTATAGAAAACTAGTAGCCTAGGGTGTACAGAGATGAGTAAAAGACATAAAAATCCACTTCCGGGCCCACTTGGTGTGTGCTTGGGCTGAGCAATGAAGCATTTTCGTGTAGAGACTCTTCTTGGAGTTAAACGCCAGCTTTTATGCCAGTTTGGGCGTTTAACTCCCATTTTGGTGCCAGTTCCGGCGTTTAACGCTGGGAATTCTGAGGGTGACTTTGTACGCCGGTTTGGGCCATCAAATCTTGGGCAAAGTATGGACTATCATATATTGCTGGAAAGCCCAGGATGTCTACTTTCCAACGCCGTTGAGAGCGCGCCAATTGGGCTTCTGTAGCTCCAGAAAATCCACTTCGAGTGCAGGAAGGTCAGAATCCAACAGCATCTGCAGTCCTTTTCAGTCTCTGAATCAGATTTTTGCTCAGGTCCCTCAATTTCAGCCAGAAAATACCTGAAATCACAGAAAAATACACAAACTCATAGTAAAGTCCAGAAAAGTGAATTTTAACTAAAAACTAATAAAAGTATACTAAAAACTAACTAGATCATACTAAAAACATACTAAAAACAATGCCAAAAAGCGTACAAATTATCCGCTCATCACAACACCAAACTTAAATTGTTGCTTGTCCTCAAGCAACTGAAAATCAATTAAGATAAAAAGAAGAGAATATGCAATGAATTCCAAAAAACATCTATGAAGATCAGTATTAATTAGATGAGCGGGGCTTTTAGCTTTTTGCCTCTGAACAGTTTTGGCATCTCACTCTATCCTTTGAAATTCAGAATGATTGGCTTCTTTAGGAACTCAGAATCCAGATAGTGTTATTGATTCTCCTAGTTAAGTATGATGATTCTTGAACATAGCTACTTATTGAGTCTTGGCCGTGGCCCAAAGCACTCTGTCTTCCAGTATTACCACCGGATACATACATGCCACAGACACATAATTGGGTGAACCTTTTCAGATTGTGACTCAGCTTTGCTAGAGTCCCCAATTAGAGGTGTCCAGGGTTCTTAAGCACACTCTTTTTGCCTTGGATCACAACTTTATTTCTTTCTTTTCTCTATTTTTTTCGAATTTTTTTTTTTCGAAAATATTTTTTTTTCACTGCTTTTTCTTGCTTCAAGAATCATTTTAATGATTTTTCAGATCCTCAGTAACATGTCTCCTTTTTCATCATTCTTTCAAGAGCCAACATTCATGAACCACAAATTCAAAAGACATATGCACTGTTTAAGCATACATTCAGAAAACAAAAATGTTGCCACCACCTCAAGATAATTAAACTGTTATAAAATTCAAAATTCATGCAATTCTTATCTTTTTCAATTAAGCACATTTTTTTTATTCAAGAAAGGTGATGGATTCATAGGACATTCATAACTTTTAGGCATAGACACTAAGACACTAATGATCACAAGACACAAACATAGATAAACATAAGCACTAAAATTCGAAAAACAGGAAAATAAAGAACAAGGAAATTAAGGAACGGGTCCACCTTAGTGATGGCGGCTCTTTCTTCCTCTTGAAGATCCTATGGAGTGCTTGAGCTCCTCAATATCTCTTCCTTGTCTTTGTTGCTCCTCTCTCATGATTCTTTGATCTTCTCTAATTTCATGGAGGATGATGGAGTGTTCTTGATGCTCCACCCTTAGTTGTCCCATGTTGGAACTCAATTCTCCTAGGGAGGTGTTTAGTTGCTCCCAATAGTTTTGTGGAGGAAAGTGCATCCCTTGAGGTATCTCAGGGATCTCATGATGAGTGGGGTCTCTTGTGTGCTCCATCCTCTTTTTAGTGATGGGCTTGTCTTCATCAATAGGGGTGTCTCCCTCTATGTCAACTCCAACTGAATAACAGAGGTGACAAATGAGATGAGGGAAGGCTAACCTTGCCAAGGTGGATGACTTGTCCGCCACCTTATAGAGTTCTTGAGCTATAACCTCATGAACTTCTATTTCTTCTCCAATCATGATGCTATGAATCATGATAGCCTGGTCTATGGTAACTTCGGACTGGTTGCTAGTGGGAATGATTGAGCGTTGGATAAACTCTAACCATCCTCTAGCTACGGGTTTGAGGTCATGCCTTCTCAATTGAACCGGCTTCCCTCTTGAATCTCTCTTCCATTGGGCGCCCTCTTCACATATGACTGTGAGGACTTGGTCCAACCTTTGATCAAAGTTGACCCTTCTAGTGTAAGGATGTTCATCTCCTTGCATCATGGGCAAATTGAATGCCAACCTTACACTTTCCGGACTAAAATCCAAGTATTTCCCCCGAACCATAGTAAGATAATTCTTTGGATCCGGGTTCACACTTTGATCATGGTTCTTGGTGATCCATGCATTGGCATAGAACTCTTGAACCATCAAGATTCCGACTTGTTGAATGGGGTTGGTAAGGACTTCCCAACCTCTTCTTCGGATCTCATGTCGGATCTCCGGATATTCACCCTTTTTGAGTGAAAAAGGGACATCGGGGATCACCTTCTTCAAGGCCACAACTTCATAGAAGTGGTCTTGATGCACCCTTGAGATGAATCTTTCCATCTCCCATGACTCGGAGGTGGAAGCTTTTGCCTTCCCTTTCCTCTTTCTAGAGGTTTCTCCGGCCTTGGATGCCATAAATGGTTATGGAAAAACAAAAAGCAATGCTTTTACCACACCAAACTTAAAATGTTTGCTCGTCCTCGAGCAAAAGAAGAAAGAAGAGAGTAGAAGAAGAAGAAATGAAGGAGATGGGAATGGCTTTTGTTTTCGGCCAAGAAGGGGAAGAAGTAGTGTTTAGGTTGTGTGAAAATGAAGGAGTGAAGGAGGGTTTATATAGGAGTGGGGGAAGGGTAGGGTTCGGTCAATTGAGGGTGGGTTTGGGTGGGAAAGTGATTTGAATTTGAATGGTGAGGTAGGTGGGGGTTTATGAAGGATGGATGTGAGTGGTGAAGAGAAAGAAGGGATTTGATAGGTGAAGGGTTTTTGGGGAAGAGGTGTTGAGGTGATTGGTGAATGGGTGAAGAAGAGAGAGAGTGGTGGGGTAGGTAAGGATCCTGTGGGGTCCACAGATCCTGAGGTGTCAAGGAAAAGTCATTCCTGCACCAAATGGCAAGCAAAATCTCGTTTTGTGCCAATTCTGGCGTTAAATGCCGGGCTGGTGCCCATTTCTGGCGTTTAACGCCAGCTTCTTGCCCTTTTCTGGCGTTTAACGCCAGTCTGGTGCCCCTTTCTGGCGTTAAACGCCCAGAATGGTGCCAGACTGGGCGTTAAACGCCCAACAGCTAGCCTCACTGGCGTTTAAACGCCAGTGGGTTCTTCCTCCAGGGTGTGCTGTTTTTCTTTCTGTTTTTCATTCTGTTTTTGCTTTTTTCATTGATTTTGTGACTTCTCATGATCATCAACCTACAAAAAACATAAAATAACAAAAGAAAATAGTCAATTATAAACATTGGGTTGCCTCCCAATAAGCGCTTCTTTAATGTCATTAGCTTGACAGAGGGCTCTCATGGAGCCTCAGAAATGCTCAGAGCTATGTTGGAACCTCCCAACACCAAACTTAGAGTTTGAATGTGGGGGTTCAACACCAAACTTAGAGTTTGGTTGTGGCCTCCCAACACCAAACTTAGAGTTTGACTGTGGGGGCTCTGTTTGGCTCTATTTTGAGAGAAGCTCTTCATGCTTCCTCTCCATGATGACAGAGGGATATCCTTGAGCCTTAAACACCAAGGATTCTTCATTCACTTGAATGATCAACTCTCCTCCATCAACATCAATCACAGCCTTTGCTGTGGCTAGGAAGGGTCTGCCAAGGATGATGGATTCATCCATGCTCTTCCCAGTCTCTAGGACTATGAAATCAGTAGGGATGTAATGGTCTTCAACTTTTACCAAAACATCCTCTACAAGTCCATAGGCTTGTTTTCTTGAGTTGTCTGCCATCTCTAGTGAGATTTTTGCAGCTTGCACCTCAAAGATTCCTAACTTCTCCATTACAGAGAGAGGCATGAGGTTTACACTTGACCCTAAGTCACACAAGGCCTTCTTGAAGGTCATGGTGCCTATGGTACAAGGTATTGAAAACTTTCCAGGATCCTGTCTCTTTTGAGGCTGTTTCTGCCTAGACAAGTCATCCAGTTCTTTGGTGAGCAAAGGGGGTTCATCCTCCCAAGTCTCATTTCCAAATAACTTGTCATTCAACTTCATGATTGCTCCAAGGTATTTAGCAACTTGCTCTTCAGTGACATACTCATCCTCTTCAGAGGAGGAATACTCATCAGAGCTCATGAATGGCAGAAGTAAGTCCAATGGAATCTCTATGGTCTCAATTTGAGCCTCAGACTCCCATGGTTCCTCATTGGGGAACTCATTGGAGGCCAGTGGACGTCCATTGAGGTCTTCCTCAGTGGCGTTCACTACCTCTCCTTCCTCCCAAAATTCGGCCATGTTGATGGCCTTGCACTCTCCTTTTGGATTTTCTTCTGTGTTGCTTGGAAGAGTACTAGGAGGGAGTTCAGTAATTTTCTTGCTCAGCTGACCCACTTGTCCCTCCAAATTTCTAATGGAGGACCTTGTTTCAGTCATGAAACTTTGAGTGGTTTTGATTAGATCAGAGACCATGGTTGCTAAGTCAGAGTTATTCTGCTTAGAACTCTCTGTCTGTTGCTGAGAAGATGATGGAAAAGGTTTGCCATTGCTAAACCTGTTTCTTCCACCATTATTATTATTGAAACCTTGTTGAGGTCTCTGTTGATCCTTCCATGAGAAATTTGAATGATTTCTCCATGAAGGATTATAGGTGTTTCCATAGGGTTCTCCCATGTAATTCACCTCTTCCATTGAAGGGTTCTCAGGATCATAAGCTTCTTCCTCAGATGAAGCTTCCTTAGTACTGCTTGGTGCATTTTGCATTCCAGACAGACTTTGAGAAATCATATTGACTTGTTGGGTCAATATTTTGTTCTGAGCCAATATGGCATTCAGAGTGTCAATCTCAAGAACTCCTTTCTTCTGACTAGTCCCATTGTTCACAGGATTTCTTTCAGAAGTGTACATGAATTGGTTATTTGCAACCATTTCAATCAGCTCTTGAGCTTCTGTAGGCGTCTTCTTCAGATGAAGAGATCCTCCAGCAGAGCTATCCAAAGACATCTTGGACAGTTCAGAGAGACCATCATAGAAAATACCTATGATGCTCCATTCAGAAAGCATGTCAGAGGGACACTTTCTGATTAATTGTTTGTATCTTTCCCAAGCTTCATAGAGGGATTCTCGTTCCTTCTGTCTGAAGGTTTGGACTTCCACTCTAAGCTTACTCAATTTTTGAGGTGGAAAGAACTTTGCCAAGAAGGCATTGACTAGCTTTTCTCAAGAGTCCAGGCTTTCTTTAGGTTGAGAGTCCAACCATGTCCTAGCTCTGTCTCTTACAGCAAAAGGGAATAGCATAAGTCTGTAGACCTCAGGGTCAACCCCATTAGTCTTGACTGTGTCACAGATTTGCAAGAATTCAGCTAAAAACTGATGAGGATCTTCCAATGGAAGTCCATGGAACTTGCAATTCTGTTGCATTAGAGAAACTAATTGAGGCTTAAGCTCAAAGTTGTTTGCTCCAATGGCAGGGATAGAGATGCTTCTCCCATAGAAGTCGGGAGTAGGTGCAGTAAAGTCACCCAGCACCTTCCTTGCATTGTTGGCATTGTTGTTGTTTTCGGCTGCCATGGGTTCTTCTTCTTTGAAGATTTCTGTTAGGTCCTCTACAGAGAATTGTGCCTTAGCTTCTCTTAATTTTCGCTTCAAGGTCCTTTCAGGTTCAGGATCAGCCTCAACAAGAATGCTTTTGTCCTTGCTCCTGCTCATAAGAAAGAGAAGAGAACAAGAAAATGTGGAATCCTCTATGTCACAATATAGAGATTCCTTGAGGTGTCAGAGGAAAAGAAAAATGGAAGACAGAAGTAGAAAATTCGAACTTATCAAAGATGAAGTTCGAATTTTGCATTAAGGAATAGTGTTAGTCCATAAATAGAAGGATGTGAGAAGAAGAGAAGTAATTTTCGAAAATTAAGTAAAAGAATTTGAAAACATTTTTGAAAAACTTTAAGAATTTTCGAAAATGAAAGTGGAAAAGAAATCAAGTGATTTTTGAAAAAGATTTTGAAATTAGAAATCAAAAAGATTTGATTGAAAACTATTTTGAAAAAGATGTGGTTAAGAAGATATGATTAGTTTAAAAAAATGTGATTGAGAAGATATGATTTGAAAAACATTTTTAAAAGATTTGATTTTGAAAATCAATGACTTGGCTAACAAGAAAAGATATGATTCAAACATTAAACCTTTCTCAACAGAAAAGGCAACATACTTGAAATGTTGAACCAAATCATTAATTGATAGCAAGTATTATTTTTTTTTTAAAAAAAGGAAAGAAATTAATTTTGAAAACATATGATTGAAAAGATATGATTTGAAAAAGATTTGATTTTGAAAAAGTTTGAAAATTTGAAAAAAGATTTGCATTGAAAACAAAATCTTCCCCCTTGTGCCATCCTGGCGTTAAACGCCCAGAATGGTTCACATTCTGGCATTTAACGCCCAAAACTATACCCTTTTGGGCGTTAAACGCCCAACCAGGTACCCTGGCTGGCGTTTAAACGCCAGTCTGTCCTTCTTCACTGGGCGTTTTGAACGCCCAGCCTTTTCTGTGCAATTCCTCTGCTGTATGTTCTGAATCTTCAATTCTCTGTATTATTGACTTGAGAAGACACAAATTTAAAATATTTTTGGATTTTTAATAATCAAGATGCAACTAAAATCAAATAACAATGCATGCAAGACACCAAACTTAGCAGTTTGTATACTATTGACACTAATGAGAATGCATATGAGACACATAAACACTCAAGTCAAGAGAATTCAAAGATCAAAGTAAGAAATCATCAAGAATTATTTGAAGATCCTTAAGACACATGAATGAATGCATGCAATTGACACCAAACTTAAAATGATACTCTAGACTCAAACAAGAAATATTTTTGGATTTTATGATTTTGTGAAATTTTTTTTTTTCGAAAATAAAGTGGAAAAAGAAGATAAAGGTATCAAAATTCTTAATGAGAATTCCAGGAATCAGTGCAATGCTAGTCTAAGACTCCGGTCCAGGAATTAGACATGGCTTCACAGCCAGCCAAGCTTTCAAAGAAAGCTTCGGTCCAAAACACTAGACATGGCCAATGGCCAGCCAAGCCTTAGCAGATCACTGCTCCAAAAGCAAGATTGATAGAAATCATCAAGCTCTTGTGATGATAAGTTGAAACCTCGGTCCAATGGAATTAGACATGGCTTCACAGCCAGCCAGATTTCAACAAATCATCATGAAACTCTAGAATTCATCTTCAAGAATTTCGAAAAAAAAATACCTAATCTAAGCAACAAGATGAACCGTCAGTTGTCCAAACTCAACAATCCCCGGCAACGGCGCCAAAAACTTGGTATGCGAAATTGTGATCAATACTTTTCACAAATCAAATAATCCCTAGTAATGGCCCCAAAAACTTGGTGCTCAATACCATGGCATAAACACAACTTCGCACAACTAACCAGCAAGTGTACTGGGTCGTCCAAGTAATAAACCTTACGCGAGTAAGGGTCGATCCCACAGAGATTGTTGGTATGAAGCAAGCTATGGTCACCTTGTAAATCTTAGTCAGGAAAACTCAAATGGGTATGGTGATATGCGAATAAAACATAAAGATAAAGATAGAGATACTTATGTAATTCATTGGTAGGAATTTCAGATAAGTGTATGAAGATGCCTTCCCTTCCGTCTCTCTGCTTTCCTACTGTCTTCATCCAATCCTTCTTCCTCCTTTCCATGGCAAGCTTAAGCAAGGGTTTCACCGTTGTCAGTGGCTACCTCCCATCCTCTCAGTGGAAATGTTCAACGCACCCTGTCACGGCACGGCTATCCATCTGTCGGTTCTCAATCAGGCCGGAATAGAATCCAGTGATTCTTTTGCGTCTGTCACTAACGCCCCGCCCTCAGGAGTTTGAAGCACGTCACAGTCATTCAATCATTGAATCCTACTCAGAATACCACAGACAAGGTTAGACCTTCCGGATTCTCTTGAATGCCGCCATCAGTTCTAGCCTATACCACGAAGACTCTGATCTCACGGAATGGCTGGCTCGTTTGTCAGGCGAGCACTCGGTTGTCAGGCGATCAACCATGCATCGTGTATCAGGAATCCAAGAGATATTCACCCAATCGAAGGTAGAACGGAGGTGGTTGTCAATCACACGTTCATAGGTGAGAATGATGATGAGTGTCACGGATCATCACATTCATCAAGTTGAAGAACAAGTGATATCTTAGAACAAGAACAAGCGGAATTGAATAGAAGAACAATAGTAATTGCATTAATACTCGAGGTACAGCAGAGCTCCACACCTTAATCTATGGTGTGTAGAAACTCCACCGTTGAAAATACATAAGAACAAGGTCTAGGCATGGCCGAATGGCCAGCCTCCCAATGATCTAAGAACTAGATGTCCAAAGATGATCTAGAGATCTAAAGTGATCAAAAGATTCCAAGATTAAAAATACAATGGTATAATGTCTTACTTATAGAAAACTAGTAGCCTAGGGTGTACAGAGATGAGTAAAAGACATAAAAATCCACTTCCGGGCCCACTTGGTGTGTGCTTGGGCTGAGCAATGAAGCATTTTCGTGTAGAGACTCTTCTTGGAGTTAAACGCCAGCTTTTATGCCAGTTTGGGCGTTTAACTCCCATTTTGGTGCCAGTTCCGGCGTTTAACGCTGGGAATTCTGAGGGTGACTTTGTACGCCGGTTTGGGCCATCAAATCTTGGGCAAAGTATGAACTATCATATATTGCTGGAAAGCCCAGGATGTCTACTTTCCAACGCCGTTGAGAGCGCGCCAATTGGGCTTCTGTAGTTCCAGAAAATCCACTTCGAGTGCAGGGAGGTCAGAATCCAACAGCATCTGCAGTCCTTTTCAGTCTCTGAATCAGATTTTTGCTCAGGTCCCTCAATTTCAGCCAGAAAATACCTGAAATCACAGAAAAACACACAAACTCATAGTAAAGTCCAGAAAAGTGAATTTTAACTAAAAACTAATAAAAGTATACTAAAAACTAACTAGATCATACTAAAAACATACTAAAAACAATGCCAAAAAGCGTACAAATTATCCGCTCATCAAACGCCGAGTTATAGCGTGTTTCTGGCGTTCAACTCCGGGTCGTGATGTGTTTCTGGCGTTTAACTCCAGACAGCAGCATGATCTTGGCGTTGAGCGCCACTTTACGTCGTCAATTCCCGAATAAAGTATGGACTATCATATATTGCTGGAAAGCTCTGGATGTCTACTTTCCAACGTCGTTAAGAGCGCGCCATTTGGAGTTTTGTAGCTCCAGAAAATCCATTTTGAGTGCAGGGAGGTCAGATTCCAACAGCATCAGCAGTCCTTTGTCAGCCTCCTATCAGAGTTTTGCTCAAGTCCCTCAATTTCAGTCAGAAATTACCTGAAATCACAGAAAAACACACAAACTCATAGTAAAGTCTAGAAATGTGAATTTAACATAAAAACTAATGAAAACATCCCTGAAAGTAGCTTAAACTTACTAAAAACTACCTAAAAACAATGCCAAAAAGCGTATAAATTATCCGCTCATCACTTACCTGTTATATTCACTACCTACTGTAATTGTATCATATTTGTGTTTGTCATTGTCTGTTTTGTTTGTCTATGTGATTCTACCGGTATTTTGAAGGATGGTGGAGGAAGGTGAATAGTTGTGGGTTCAACTTAAACTTTAGTTATGATTAAGAACATTAGGAGATACCCCACTTATGGCTACTGTTTTAAATCTTTATGTTTTAAACACTAAATGTCAGAGTTCTAGGATTGCCTCTAACTTTTTTGGGACCTTATATATTATGTATATGGGCATCACTACTATGCTGAGAACCTCCAGTTCTCATTCCATACGTGTTGTTGTTTTTCAGATGCAGGTTGAGAAGCACCACACTGTGTATTCTGAAGACTCTGAGAAAGTGAAGAACTCTTGGGACTCAGGGTTATATTTTGTTTATATTTATATATGTATATAGATTCTCCACCTTGTATTTTATGTTTGTGCCTCTTAGAGGTTGGCTCAGAGAAACAGGTTGTCGGTTTTCTGTTTTGAGTTACTTTGGGGTGTCTATATATTTATATGTATACTCTGGTCGATCTTTGCTTCGCAGACCGAGCCTAGAGCTTGTTAATTGCATACTTGGAACTCTGATCTTATATATATGTAATCTTTTTCGTTTGATCTTATCAACCTTTCTAATTCTATCCGATCGTGAGTGTATCCGATCGAGCTTGTATTGCGTTGTTCTGCTTGACTTAAGCATAAAATTAAGTGTGGTAGGGTGTTATAGAAAACATAATCATTCTAAAATAACTCCAAACATATTATTAGTTATAAAAACTTCACCAGAAACATAAGAACTTTGAATTATATCTCAGAAAACTAATGAAAAAGATATCTAAAAAAGACTAAAGATGCCTAAGCATTAATACACCAAACATAAAACTTTGCTTGTTCTCAAGTAAAAAGGATTTATCGACTTATTAGACTCGGGGACTGTCAAAAACGTTAAAGTTTTATTGACTTAAAACTTTAGCCAATGTTGCAATGCATCCAGTCTCCATTGCAACACATCCAAAACTACAGATTTTACCCTTTCTTGTTCGATATATTAACTTATCGGGAATTGTCACTTCTATATAAATGCCATCTAATATTCCCAAGCAATCTTATAATTCATAGAAAATTATGACTTTAAGATAGACAATCCTTTTAGTCGAAAAACAAATTACACACATAATCCATTTAGGTTTATTTTAAACTTTTTTCCATGTTAGGTCTATGCAATTCTCTTCAACCGGTCAAGTTTTGGCAAATAACAAGTTTTGAATACGTATAACGTTCTTTAAAATCTTATTAAAATACTTATTAACTATTTTTTCAGACTTACAAAATCTAACTTGTAGACTATGATTTTTCTTGTGATGCATTAAGATAATTAAAAAAGTTACAATTTGCTCAAACAAACTTATTTGACTATTCTCTCGAAATTCTCCTTAGACTTAAAGCAACTCGCATAAATTAACAAATATATTTATTTTCATTCTTAACTCCTAAATACAATTTCTATCGCCCTCTCACTAACGATATGTTCTAATACATCACATCAAATTTTACTATTCATCTTTCCACGCCTAAGGACAATTGCTGAATACTTCTATTTCTAAAGTACGCGAATAATGCAAGAACAAAGAACAACATCAAATTATCAAGCCTTAATCTCATCATTTGATAAAAATCTAACACATCATTTTACAATTTTCGAATGTTTCATTCCTTCCTAATAAAATAATCATTTCAATCAAAACAAGCATAAATATTTAATTTAATCTACATCAAAACTAATTTAATATTCAGAAACAATTTTCATGAAATTAAAATGAAATTAGATACAATGCACAAATTTCTAGAGCTTGCATACACAAAGAATGCACTCACAAATTGTGATATTCATTTCGAAAAACCTTTTCCTCACATCTACGTGACTTCTAAGTGCAATATTTTTTAAAGATGATAAGCTCATATGCTACAACCTTTTATATATAACTATCAAATGCTTATGCATTTAAAAGAAAATAAAAACTTAGATGCACAAAAAAATAGCTGCAAGTTTTCAGCTTCAAAATAATTCCAACTTATTTCATGAAATTGAAATAGGCACAGAATAAATAACTCTGTATTGTGTCAAAGTAAATTATGACCCTTACTCACCAAAATTAATTCAAATTTTAAAGCATGCCAAATTCATTAGGAAGTAAATTATACAATTCTTTGCTTAAGAAAAAATATATAAATAAAAGGACCAATGATACATATAAAATAACTAGAGCAAAATAAATTGAAAAGCATATAGTAGTAAATCATATCTCTGAAGCATGGGTCTTAGAATGTTTAAATAATATTTTTTATTTAAAAATGGAGAAAAATAAATTCGCTATTTGTTTTTCCTAAAAATTTCATTCCACAATCTAATCTACCTTCTTAATCCCACTCTATACAAGATGCTTATATTAAGAAAATGACTAAGAGTCTAAGACCTTGATATTTCTTTTTATATTTTTAACCAAAAAACTTTAGTCTTTTTGAGTCTTTGTCATTATTTATTAAATATTGTCTCCAAGTGATCTTTTAGAGTGTATTTAGATGTAAGATAGAAAATAAAAGAAAAGAAAATAAGAGAAAAAATAAAACAAAAAAATAAATAAAAGAAAAAAGTAGATTTTTTTATATGTTGTTTGGATGAAAAGAAAATGAATAAAAAATAGAGAGAATTTTTTTTTTGGATAAAAAGAAAATTGAGAAGAGAGAAAATGAAAGTAGAATAAATTTATGTTAATACCCTTTTTATATTATATATAAATTATATATTACTAATGTATTTAAGTCATTTTTTCAAAAAAATATTTATACATTTTATTTTTTTATTTTTTAAATTTTTTGTTTATTTTAATTGCTTCTTATTAGGTGCATACTTTTTTTTAGCTTCTGATTAACAGAAAAGATGTGTCATCTTTACGTTGTTTTTAAATAATCTTACTATAATTTTATTTTGTAATATTCTATTTTGATATGTGATTCACAATTAATATTTTTTTGTGATTCACAATTAATATATACGTTGTTCGTGTATGTGGTTTATACGTTGATGCCTTTATTGATTCTCTTTATTTTTTTTTTGTGTGTCTCTTTGTTGCTCTTTATTTTAGTTATATTCATTGATTTCTTTGTATTGATATATTCTTTTTATTTGAAATATCGTAACAATTTAGAGTGTATGTTGTGATTCATGTGATATTCGTTAATTTGGTATATCTTTTTAGATGGTTCATTTTATAATGTGTTTAAGGAGTTGACTTAAAATTATAATATGGTATATAAATTTATAATATGATTTATAATATGCTAAACTATTAGGATATTATCATATAGATATTTTTTATTTGTCCATTAGATTCAACTATATAAGATCTTGAAAATTATGCAATTATGTAATTAGTTATTTTTTTCATATAATTATTATATTCATCATTTATATTAGTGAGACTATTTTCATTATTAATATTTATAAATATGCTATTATTTGTATAATTGATTGAATCATCTTATTTGTTTAAATTTAATTCTATTGAATTAATTATTCAAGATGCCATCACTATTTCTATTTTTAAAGAATTTTTTTAATATTATTTAACAATTCTAATAACATAATAACAATTAAAAAATACAAAACAAAAATTTTTTTAAAGTGAAAATAAGGAAAAAAGAATAAATTTATTTAATAATTTTTCAGGATATATATGTTTTTTTATAGATAATTATTGAGGCATGATAAATTATTAAATTCTAAGAATAATTATTAAGGATAAATGATATTATAATTAAAAATAATATCAATTTAAATTATATACAAATAAATTATACCAAACATAACAAATTAAAAGGGTTATTTTTGAAAGAATATAGTTTATAATATTTAATTTTTTACTATTTATTAAAAAAAGTATAATTACTTAACAATATTTATTTTTTAAATTTACTGCAATTTTATTCTTTTTTTTTTTACAAAATTTTACTCATGATGGTAATTCTTCTAATGGTGTAAATGCAGAAAATTATATTTTTAATTTTTGATAAATCGATATATTATTAATAATGAATAGTAATTAACCCCTCATATTTTTAATCAAAGCATTTTGACGATAGTTTCTATTTATAGATATTAATAGATGATTGTTTCTTTAAAAAAAATGCATTATGATTTTACGTTATTCCATAATTAACAATAATACTTGATTATTTCTTTAAAAATAAATCGCATTATGATTTTAGGTTATTTCCCGATAATAATTAATGCTCATAATATTGAATTACTCTAAATTTTTTATTTTCTATCGTTAGTAGTTAATCTCAAATTAAAAAGATTATGTTAAATTGTTGAATAGTCCAAGTATAATTAGAGTTAATTTAGTTTATTTGTTTATTTATATAATTGATTGAAAGCATAAATGATAAATAATACAAATAAATAATTAGAAAAATAGAATGTTAGTAATTACTTAAAATAAATAACAAAATAAGTTATAGGGTATTACTTTATTTAAATTATTAATAATTAAAAGAATAAAAGGTCAGTAATTATTTTTAAATAGACATTAAATTTAGTTTTATAGTACTAATTTATTTGAGTTGTTAATAAAATTTTATAATTTTTAGATTTATATCTATTCAATTTATGTAATTTATTTTATTCTACTTTAATAAAAAATTGAGACGTGCATTTTTAATTATTTATTTAGAAATTATAGCGAAATGAGTTATATCAATTAAAATTAATTATTGATAATTGATATCAATTAATTGATTGTATTAATTTGTAAGTTGAATAATGTATAATAAATGTTGTGAAATTAATTATAATAAATTAATAATTAATAAATAAAAACTAAAAGAGACTTTTTTATTACTTTTTAATGGCTATATGTTTTTATAATTTCACTTTCTCTTTATCTCATCCTTTCACATTTATTTCTTTTAATTTATTGAACTAAATCAATTACACTAATTATTTGTATTAACTAATTAAGTACTTTTTAATGGGTTATTATAATTGTGTCTTTAGACTATAGGTTAAAAATATTATAAAAAATATTTTATAAAAATTGTTGAAAAATAAATATTTTTAAAATGTGTCCTTAAGACACAAATTAACTAAATTATTTTTCAATTTAATGTGTTTGATTCATTCAATTGTATTAATTATAACTAATCAATTATGTAATTTGATTTTGATTAGGATAAATATTTCATCATTTAATATTTTATTTGATTCATTAAATTATATTAATCATAACTTCAAATATTTAATTTAATTTGAGTAAATATCAAATTATTTTAATTTTTTATTCATTAAACCAAATTAATTATAACTAATTTATTATTTAATTTGATCGAGATAAATATTAAATTATTTAATAAATAATATATAAAGCAATGAAATAAATGAACTCAATTAATTCAATTTATTATCTTATTATTTTATATATCCCTTTTCTTCCTCTCTATTCTATATTTCAGGTAAAATATTTATAATTTTTTATTTTTGTTTTTTTATCTTAATTTTGTTAATATTTTTCTATGATTTTGTTTTATATTAATTCTTTTTTTTATTTATTTTGATTAATAATTCTTAAGGGTATTAATTTATTTAAAGATAATTTAAATTTTTTGTAATATTTTTATAAAAGTTGATTAATAGGTTCTTCATTAAAATATTTTTTTGAAAATTTTTTAGTAAGATTATATTTTAATTTTTCTCTTTCATCCTTTGTATTAATTAATTATATTAATTTTTTATTGTAATACATTTTTTATCTACTCCACACATGATCTTTTCTATCTTCTTTTACTTTTTTTAATTGCTATTTTTACTTTATTTTTAATTATTTATTTTACTTTTACTCCTCATGTATAGATTTATTATAATTCATCATAGGTTCTTTTTTAATTTAAGTGACTTTTTAGGTTATATTTTACCGTAGATACTTTTATTTTGTTTAGTGTATTTTTTTTAGTCTGTGCTTAATATAATAATTTGTAAATATCTATTCTATTATATAAAAATTAAATTTCTGCACTTAATGATAAAAATGTCGTGATATGTTTCTGATGATGGTGTTTTTCGATTTATTTCTTTTAACTCATTAAATTCAATTTATTATAATAAATTAATTATATCAACTAATTGATTTGGTTAATTATTTAAATATCATACAATTTATTATAATTTCTATCAATCAATTAATTATAATTCAAATTGAATTAAAATATCACTATTAGAAAAAAACTGTTAATATGTGTATGAATAAAGTCGGGATTGAGAAATATATATAGATATAAAAAATAAAAAATTATTGCACGATTGTTGAATAAAAAATAATCATATATATAATTATTTAACAAAATTAATATATATGTAAACATAAATAAAAAAATTATTATAATTTTTGAAAATTACACATGAATTTTTTTCTCTCAAATAAATTTATTCTAATTATATTACAATTAGCTCATGAATAATGCATGATTATATTAATTTAAGAAAATATCTTCATTATAATTATATCAAATCAATATTTAATGCGTTATTAAACTACTTATCAATCATCAATATTTTTAATCATTCTAATTATATCAATTGATATAGTTCTAATTCTCATTTAAGTGCAATAATTTTATTAGGAGATAGTTAATGCACACACTAATAGTGACCCATTTAATAATAATAATAATAATAATAATAATAATAATAATAATAATAATAATAATAATAATAATAATAATAATAATAATAATAATAATAATAATAATAATAATAATAATAAAAAGGTCTACACGATACATGCATTATATTTTAAAAAGGTAAAATATATTTTAAAAAAAATTAGGGTATCAATAATCAATTGTGATAAATATCAATATCAATAATTAATTCTTATAATTATTTTTGTACTACCAAAAACTACATATAGTATTTTTATTTATAGAATAAAAAAGGTTGTGATTCATAACATTTTCGTAAAGTTATATTGTATGGATACAAAATTAATTAGATAATAAATTGAATTTTAATTAATATATTTTATTTTCTGCTCATATTTTTTATTAATTATTTTACTTTTTATAATTACAGTAAATATTGAATGTAAAAAAGAAAAAAATAATATTGAATGTTATCTATTTTATTTATTTAGAGTCGTAATTAAATTTGATATAATTATAGCAAGTATCTAGAATTAATAATAACATGATACTATAATTTTAAGTTGTATAATATAATAAAAAATGTAGTAATTTATGTATGCTTCCTATATAGCAATAATATTATATATATTTATATCTCCTCTTTTAGCTCTTTCCTAAACATATTGGCATATATATAATTAATGTCGATAACATATATATTGAGTAAGTATCTCTATTGAATTAATCATAAAGGTTAATAAAATATAATGACATAATAAATTTCACCTAATTGTAGTAAGTATCTCCATTGAAAATATTTGCTAATTATTATCATGTATACTTAGTATATATATATAATAATAATAATAATAATAATTAATAGTGAATTGTTATAATTATTTATTTTTTAGAAAATTCGTACTTTAAACATAGATTTTCTTCTGTTTATTATTTCTCATATTTAAGGGCTACTAACTACGATTTTATCAACAGTATTATCTATGGTAGATTATGTAATGAAAAAGTTTGAAAAATAAAGGTAAGAATTATAAGGTTATGGAAAGTCCCTTCTAAATTTGACAAGAACGAGACGACTTACATAAAAATGATTCTCATGGATGATAAGGTAAGTTGATTATTTTCCATGATTCTTTCAAGTAATGCTAGGTCCATTTTATAAATATTTTTTATTCATATTTTAAGTTTATTTGATAAGTAAACCCTTGCACAAATCAAAGAAGTACAATTTTATAGATTTATAAGTGCTAATAGCTTTTATATTTAATTTGTTTTATATTGTGATAATAGCAAATATATTTGTTGGTGGATTTGACTATTACTATATTATATTTATGATCACATTCAGTATATATGTCTGATTTATTGAAGAAAGTATATTATTAAAACCAATTAATAACTATTTTAGAGTTAATCCAATTAACACTAGATTAAAAAAAAAATCAAACAATGCATAACATATTATTTTTTTATTAATCAAATTATTATAATTCAAATTAATTTTAAAAAAATAATTTAAAATTATAATTTCAATCTTATCACATGCATGACACGGATAATTAAACTTGTTATGTTACTAATTCTCTAAAATTTATTTATTTCAGATATTTTTTTTGCACCGCACATTAAAATTTAATTTGCTAAATTATTTTAAAAGATATTTATATTTTTTAAAAATATAAATATTTTATTTTGTATTTGATAAATAAAAAATTCATAACCTTATACTTGCAGTTTTAAAAAGCTAAAAGTGTTTTTAAAATTATTTTGTACTTATTAAAATTAAAAAAATTAATATAATTTTAGGGTAAAAAACTCAAATAAGCCAAGGTGAGCAAAATTTTACACAAATTCACCGAACCAAAATTTGCTTCGTGAATCCACCAATGCACATTTATATGTAGTTCGAACTAACCTGATTCGAACTCCATTTCTACATAATTCAAACCCACAAACACATGCACACACTAATTCGAACCAGCTGGGTTCGAATTATACACAAACACACACACTAATTCGAACAAGTTGGGTTCGAATTATACACTTATTAAAAAAATAATAATTTAAAAATTAAAAAATATATATTTTATTTTATACATTAAAAAGAAGCTAACAAAATATTTAATTTCGAGACTTTTATAAAATATTAATGAGCTATCAATTCGAATTCCATACAATACTCTTTTGTCCATTTTTAATAGCCCATGAATATTTTTTAATAAATTTTTTAAATAAATTTAGAAATGAAAAAAAATATTTTATTCTATACAAAATAATTTTTAAAAAATAACTTAAAAGATGTTATGAGTACTATAAAAGTTTGTAATATTATAGTGATTTAGGTAAATACATGATAAAAATATTTTTCTTTAATTTCTAAATTATTATTGACTATGTAAAGTATTTCTTTAATATCCTAAGTCATTAGGATATTACAAATTTTTATAGTACTCCTAACATTTTTTAAGCCATAAATAATTCGAATCAGTCAAATTTAAATTACTTAGAAACACGTGTATGGGTGTAATTCGAATTTGACTGATTCGAATTATTCATGGTATAATTCGAATTATGTTCTTAAAAAATTAATAATTTATTAAAAAATTTTATAAAAAAATTTATTAAAAAATTAATAATTTAAAAATTAAAAAAGATATATTTTATTTTATACATTAAAAAAAGCTAACAAAATATTTAATTACGAGATTTCTTTAAAATATTAACGAACAATCAATTCGAATTCCATACAATACTCTTTTGTCTATTTTTAATAGCTCATGAATATTTTTTAATAAATTTTTAATAAATTTATTTAAATTATACTACAAAAAATATTTGATCCTATGCAAAACAATTTGTAATATAAAAATTATTAAAAAATGTTAAAAGTACTATAAAAATTTGTAATATCCTACTGACTTAGGATATTAAAGAAATACTCTACATAGTCAATAATAATTTAGAAATTAAAGAAAAAATATTTTTATCATATATTTACCTAAATCACTAGAATATTACAAACTTTTATAGTACTCATAACATCTTTTAAGCCATTTTTTTAAAATTATTTTGTATAGAATAAAATATTTTTTTAATTATTTTATATGGAATAAAATTTTTTCTTTCATTTCTAAATTTATTAAAAAAATTTATTAAAAAATATTCATGAGCTATTAAAAATGGACAAAAGAGTATTGTATGAAATTCGAATTGATAGCTCATTAATATTTTAAAGAAGTTTCGTAATTATATATTTTGTTAGCTTTTTTTTAATGTATAAAATAAAATATATATTTTGTTAATTTTTAAATTATTATTTTTTTAATAAGTGTATAATTCGAATCCAGCTGGGTTCGAATTAGTGTGTGCGTGTGTTTGTGTATAATTCGAACCCAGCTGGTTCGAATTATGTAGAAATGGAGTTCGAATTAAGTTAGTTCGAACTACATATAAATGTGTATTGATGGATTCACAAAGCAAATTTTAATTTCACGAATTTATGTAAAATCTTGCTCCTCTTAATTTATTATTATGATTTGCCCATAATTTTATATATTAATTAATATTTAAATTTAATTCTTATATTAATATCTATTATAATATTTTTAAATTTTAAAAATTATTTTATCAAACATACTTATTATTATTTATACCTATTAAAATTATTTTTAATTTATTTTATTAAACACAATTATTACAAGTTTTAAAAGATTAACTTTTAAAAATTAATTTTTATAAACTATTCTTAAAAACTAAAAACTTTACCAAACTAATCCTGACTCTCCTTTCTTTCAAAAATCAACACAACACCGTCTTCTCTTCCAGGTCCTACCAGTTTGGCACCACCTCAGCCGTCGGCACAAGCTTCTTGCCGCTGCCGATTATCGTTTTTCTTCGAGTCTTCTTCTCGCCGCAGAGTCCATTTCCTTCCTCCGCCAACGCAGGCTTATGTTCAGGTAGCGCCCCCGCCATCATCTGCCCAGTTCTTGAACCCTAGAATCGTTTTTGCACTCGCAAACATATATTATATTATTCTGATGATCAATTCGGTCTTTACAGAACTAACAACGAAGTCGGAATAGATAGTCAAAGATAGGTAGACAGATACATATTGTATTGTATTGGAGAGATGTCGCGAACGCTGGTGCAGCCTATAGGGCAGAAGAGGCTAACCAACGTGGCCGTCGTGCGACTCAAGAAGCACGGCATGCGCTTTGAGATCGCCTGCTACCCTAATACCGTCCTCGCTTGGCGTTCCGGCGTGTAAGCTACCCTTCTACTTATCTTACTGCTGCATATGGTTTTAAATTGGGGTTATCGTACGTTGATTACATATAATTGTCTGAAAATATGGAAATGTAATGCAACTGTAGTGGCACTTTAGATGTAGTCCCAATACGGGTTTGGTTCTATAAGGCTACATTTGGATATTTCTAGTCCTCTCTGTTAGGAAATACAGAAAATTTGTGTCTCTGTTCACTCCATAGCAAATGAGTTTGTGTGTCTTGGTTTCTGTCTCAAAAGCAATATCCAAACTGAAGGTGAAAGGGAGGAGTTTTGTAAATAGAGCAAGTGAGTTCCACAAACATCCTCACTTTTGTAGCTAATTCCTCTTAATTCTGCTGATTAAAACCGTGAACACATGGGTGTGTTTTTGTTTCAGGATCTTGTACATGAGGCACTGAAAATAATTTTTTTGTTTGTAATGCTGAAATTAGTAATAAGTTGAAAATTATGGAGAAACTTTATGATTCGTTTTGGAAATGGAAAATTAATAATGTTGAAAACAGATGACGTATTACATTTGTTTTGCAATAACAGGGAGAAGGACCTGGACGAAGTGTTGCAGTCACATACTGTTTATTCCAATGTTTCCAAAGGAGTTCTTGCCAAGTCAAAGGATTTGATTGCTGCTTTTGGGACTGATGATCAGACCAAGATATGCTTAGAGGTCAGATAAAAGAAAATGACGATAATAATAATCAAGGAAAAAAAATGTTTGGTGTATGATTGACTAATAAAATGCTGTGTTTTGGTTGCAGGTTTTGAAGAAAGGGGAACTTCAGGTTGCCGGGAAAGAAAGGGAATCCTTGCTGTCGAGTCAGTTCAGAGATATTGCCACCATTGTGATGCAAAAGACATACAATCCTGAGACGCAGCGCCCTTACACTATTAGCATGATTGAGCGTCTCATGAGGGATATTCATTTTGCTGTTGATCCAAATAGCAGTTCCAAGAAGCAGGTCAGGGGTCTTTTGCATCACTGTTTCATCTTTACTTTTTAATTGTCAAGCAGTCAAGCTGGTTCCATTTTATAATTATGGTAATTAGTGAAAGTGGAACCTGTTGTTTTTACAGGCTTTGGAGTTGATTCAGGAGCTTCAAAAGCACTACCCTATAAAACGATGTCCATTAAGAATACGAGTTGCTGCTCCTGAGGAGGAAGTGCCTGCCCTTTTAGAGAAGTTGAATGAGTGGAAGTCTACCATTATTTCTAAAGAAGGATCTTCTGGTCAGCTATCTGTTGTAAGTTTTTATTTATCCTTCAATTCTTACAAACAAGTTTGGTATGTGTTTCAATTTATGCTTGGTTAGTCTTGGCAAAGTATATCTTGAAGCAAAACCTATGTTTGGATAAGGTTGTTTTGATGGTATGTGATGATTGATGAATGGAATGGCATGGAATAAGGTTTCCATCACACCGTCATATATGTTGAGATATTGAAAAGCTATGTTTTATAGATAAATCCCTTCTTTTTTTCCCTTTCCTTTTGCCTAGGGGAACTCTTATCTCAATCCTGTATTATCCTTATTATTAAGAACAACAACAACAAAATTGTACAGTACATTGTCTCCAATCTCTTTTTTTTCTGTCAGGTCGGTGTGGCCACATCATTTATTTATTTATTTATACTTTTTTCTTCATTTTGATTGGAAAGCCATTTAAAATCTAAAGATGAATGTTATCCTTGTACCATTAAGATTTATGTCTGATTCTCAAAATCTTGTCTTGTGAGACCTAGTTAGTTTAGTTCAGGTTCTGTTGTGTGTATATGGTTAATCTTGAGTATGCTAAAATCTGGAGGAAAATTGATATGATTTCTGATTGGGTTGCAGATCTTTGAATTAGAACCTGGTCTATATAAGGATTGTCATGACTTCGTTGTGAACAACGTGCATGGAAGATTTGAGGTTCTTACACACACTCTTTATGTGGATGGGGATACCCAAGTAGAACAATACAATGATGACTATGAGGAAATGCCTCCACCGTTGGCCAAAGAAACTCGCGAACATGTGCTTGAATTGAATGATAAACTTCAAAAGCAAACAATTTCATCTACGAGTAGGCCGCCTCTTGAGATGCAACAACAAAAGGCAAACAAGTGCAGCACATGCAATGTTTCTTTTGAGGACTCTAAGCAGTACCGAGAACACCACAAGAGTGAGTGGCACAAACACAATATGAAGCGCAAGACGAGGCAACTCCCACCCCTTACTGAGGAAGAGTGCTTGGCAGACATGGAACTGGGTGACTCAAAATCTGATTTGAAGGATTATTCATTTTGAGTTGATGATCATCGAATTGTAGATGTTACTGGATTATCTAATTCGAGTCTAATGTGTATACTTAGTTCAATTTTGTCTTGGATAGTCTGGGTTATAGTAAAATGCTTACCCTATGCTTACATGGGACTGCTTGAAATAAAAGTACTCCAAAGTAGTCTGCCTTTTCAAGGATAATGCTTCCCGATTTTCTCTCAACATGATGTGTAGATTTCTTTTTGGTGAGGGTAAAAGAAAGAACCAAAAAAAAAAAAGAAAAAAAAAGAAAGGAAAGTAAACAGGAACAAGCTCAGTTCAAGGCTACTGAGGCATATCCCTTTGCCAAATCAGATGCATGGGATCTGGAGGTTGCAACCAACACGAAGAGGCTGAGTCTTCGCTGACCTCTTTCTTTCCCATCCAATCTGCTGCCAACGCTGCCATATTGGCCTCCATTCCAACTAGTTCAAACCGCATCGATCGCCTTTATAGCTGTTTCAGCTTGAAAATACGCTGGATTAAGTTAGCTTCAACATTCTCATGATGGATTCTCCAACAGGATACCAATCCAAAGTCCTCTGGGAGTTAGTCTCACAAATCAGGAGCAAGATGTCAGCCTCTAAAGCAACAAACAACCCTTGCCAAATGCCCAGAGCTCAACATGAAGAATGCTTGTTGATTCGTGAGCATCATTAGTATCTTTTTTATATGATTTTTATGGTATTCTGTTGATTTGTTAGAGGATTTTAATGGATTATACCCCAATTGGATTCTACTTTGAATTTCTGTGGCTATTTGTTGATTAGAGGTAGCATTCGAATGAAGAATTGGTGAAAGATGCTTGAAGAAGCAAAGGAGGCTCATGCGTATGCATCATACATGTGTACGCATCACTGGCACAATACGCATGACTGCAAGAGCTTAACAAGACCAATTCATCTCGGGACAGGTGGCGCTAAACGCCACGACTTGGCGTTTAGCCCCGACAGCTTTCGTAAAATGTGCAAAAGTGTTTGGACTAATGGCACTAAACGCTCAGTCACCAGCGTTCAGTGCCAGGGACGTTGAAAAGCGTGTGACCAATCTATAAGGGTGGCGCTAAACGCCCAATCACCGGCGTTTAGCGCCGAGAGCAAAATTTTGAAGGGCACCACGCATGCAACAAGAATCAACGGAAGGTCTTAGATTTTGATTTTAAATCAAATAACTAATTAAAAAAGATTTGATAGGTTTTAATTTAAGTTTCAAATCAATTTCAATTAAGACTATAAATAGGATAGAGATTCGCTCTCGCCGAGATTTCTCTTCTCCTAATTTTAATTCCGCAATTTACAGTTTTTCTCTCCTAGGGTTTTCTCTGCATTATGAGCCACTAAATGTCCATTGTTAAAGTTAGGAGCTCTGTTTACCTTGCTGGATTAATAATTTATTCTTGTACTCTTGATTAATGCATTGATTCATGTTTAAGAATTGGTTTCGTTCTTCATTCTACGGATTAGTGAGAATTGGAAAATAACTCTAATATAACTTGAATTCTTTTGAATTTTGGAAAAGTTATATCATTAGAATTACAGCTTGAAACCTTTTCTCACAACTCCTTAATTATCAGGACTTAATGAGATACGTGACATATAATTGCATCATTTTTGGGTTCTTAGGGTTTGTGTGGCTTATAAATCAGATATTGAACTTAACTCTCTAGTACAATTTATTGATCAAGAAAAATTGACGGTTGGTTAGATTAGAGGAGATTGAATTGCCTAAGAATAGAAATCCAATCATGTAGAGTTTGCCATAAACTAAATCATTGCATGATCAAGGTAGTCGACATTGAATATTAATCCGGATAAGTAAACATCTCTAAAGCCTTAACTCTATTATCATACCATTTTCTCAACCATTCGCTGTTTGTTTTTCTTAATTTACCATCTTTTATGCTATTTGATTTTCAAAACTCTCATTTCAACTTGTCTAACTAGAACAATTAATCAACCATTGCTTGCTTAGCCCATTAACTCTCGTAGGATCGACACTCACTCACCTGAGATTATTACTTAGTATGACCTGGTGCACTTGTCAGTAAGTTGTGGTTTGAAAATCCATACCACTTGTACCTGGAACTTTCCTTAAACAACCACGAATCCAATTACCATAACTATCATGCATAATAGAGCCATAATCTACTCTGTGTTTCCAGGAAGATGCTTCCATCACAGTTCAGCTTGGAGAATCTACTATCTAGGCAAGTCCAAGAGGGAGGGAGAGGGTAGCAGTTCAAATAGGAAACCGAATTGAGGGCCAATTTCAGGTTTTACATTAGCAATTGAGCTCAGTATGCTACCTCGGCAACATAATTGGTTGAGTTGTTGGAAACTTAATTGTTTCTATCCATCCAACACACCGAATACTACCTACAAAAGTGAAAGGATCCCTCATGCCGAAGCCCAATTCTATCCAAAAGTTAATGTCTTGTTCCAAAAAGATAAGGGTGAAAATCCCAAATTAAACCAGACCGGTTTGACACTTTCAACGTCCCTAAGGAAATGAAGTAATGGAGAAATGATTCTAGATACACCTGCTATCTTTGGCAAAGATCTAAAGGGACAAGGTCCCGACGGTGCCGAAAAGCCACAGTCGAGAGAGTTGAGTGTGATGAGTCAAAATTGATATGCTTGTATATTTGCAAGTGTACCAAATAACTCTAAGTAATACTACGGTAAGTGGATATTGTTCCCATGAGGATTAACAGATTGAATCAAGCAATGTCTAATTGAATCTCTAATTAGATCAATCAAACATTGGGAAGAAGATTGTGAATCTTGAAATAGAATCTCGAAATAGCAAAGAATAGTGAAGGAAAGTGTTGTTTGTGAACGAGAGAATGTTTATGAAGTTGGGAAAGTAATCAGTGAATGAGATGTTAAAAGCTTCGGAGATGTTTAGATCTTAGAAAAAGCAATGCTTATCTTTTTCTACTTTGACTCATGCAAGAATATTTTCACGGCAAATCATCTATAACCAAATTCTAATTCCTTGGTAATTCAATTTTTCTTAAATTAATTAATCGCCAGGTTAAGCACGGTTTCGATTTAAAGTCACATAACTTTCAAAATACTATTATTAGTAAAGTTAAAAATCATGAGAAAGAGTTTCAAACTAATTCCGATATTAAATTTTTCAAAGTAATAACAGAGTTCAAGACAGAATTAGAATATTTTCTAATACTTCTAACCATTAAAGATGAAGAATGACTCAATCTTGAAAAAGTAGAAGAGCATGAATTAAAATAAAGAAAACACTTACATTAGTAATCCATAAAATCAAACAAAGTTCTTAACCTTTAACAGAGGAGGTTTAATTACTCATGATAGAGAAGAAAACAACATAAACTAATGAGATGAAGGATACACATATCACTCATTCCGAATCCCCTTCCTGTGAACCTTGTTTGCTTATTTATATCCTAGCTTCCTAACTTTCGAAATCTAAAAACTAATCTTATCTTCTTATATCCGAAAAATAAGATAACAACTTATTCAAATTCAAAATAATAATTCAAATCTAATCTAGAACTAAATCCTAACAACCAAATATTGTCTTTTTAGAAGAAGTTAATGCTAACTAATCAATTGAGTCTTGAATCTGCGGTTGAGTTTAAAGCTTCTTGGGAATGGCCATTGGACTTGGCGTTGAGCTTGATCCACTAATGTTGGGCTTTGATGAATTCTGGATCCATGAGAGTTGAAAAATCACTTGAAGTGGGGCTCCAAAGTTGGGAGTTGGTTACCACTTCTCAAAGTTGGGCACCAGCCCATTTCGGCCTTCCTAGGTCACGAAGGCGCTGGGCTTGGATGGAGGGAGTTGGCTGCCGAATTGGGCGCTAGGCTTCGAGGACAAGGCACCGGGCATGGTGGCTCTAGAGTTGAGTGCATGTTCCTGACGTTGGGCTTCCTTATGCTGGCGCTGGGCTTGGCCTTCTAAAGCTTGACACCAGCTTTATGTCTCTTTTCTTGGAAGTGCACTTGTGTTTTCTTAATCTTTTTATCTTGATTACTTGAAAATAAATCCTAAAAACACAATCAATCTAAAAAAACTCCAAACATACGATTGGTCATAAAAACTTTACTAAAACTTAAGAACTTTGATTTAAGCCTAAGAAAACTATTCAAAAAGAAACCTAAAAATAATTAAAAATGCCTAGGCATCAGAGTGCATGCTTAGCCACACCATGAGCTTTATCTTCTTTGGCCTGGGATGTGAAATTTTCATAGCCATTTCTAAATAGGGGAGTGATCTAATGCCATGCTGTGAGTCAGGAGCCAATCATATCCTTCTTGGTCAATTAACTATCTGATACGAATAAAATACACAACTCGCTACTTGCAAGAATTAGAGGAGCAATAACACACACTCAACAAATAAATGGCAGCATCAATAACACACCAATAGCAGCCAAAAAATGCATAGAAAATCCATAAATAGAGACAAGAACACACCAAGATTTTTAACGTGAAAAACTTTCTCAATGTGAGAAGTAAAAATCACAAGTCACCAAAACCAGGTAAATAGCTTCACTATGATCAAAATAGGGTACAAGAGAGTCACAATTTACTGCACAAAACATATATATAACAAGCCAAACAACCCAAGCATCAAAGCTCATAAAAAAAAATTCAAGAAGATGAAAATACCACAAAACATAGCTGCTGATGCGTGACTAATATCTCCAACTACAGACCTCGTACTGAAGGTCTGAACAGTGAAAACAAAGAACTAGGTGTCTGGAACACATTGTCCAAATTTGAGCTCGATCCACAATGACAAATTTATAGAGGCAACTTTGTGTATGTGCGAAAATGCTTTCTCTCTTCTCTTCTCTCTAGTATTTGGTATTTTCTAACAAATGAGATATCTCTCTTACAATCCTAACTCACCCTCAGTCACTTCACTCTCAGCCAAGAGAACCATGGACTTGGATACTAACATTTGGACTTTTTCTCCACATAGGAAGGGAGTCCAAAAACCCAACAAATCTCTCCCTTAGGACTAAGTGGAGGTAACCACCAATCCAACGATTAAGCAACAAACTTCAAACTTCCATCTTGGTAATTCAAGTTCCAATAACTCAGCATCCAAAATATTGCATATCCAATGATACCTCACATCAATATATTTGGATCAAGAATGAAAAGTAAAGCTTTTACCAAGATGTATAACACTTTGACTATCACAAAATAACACATACCTCTCTTAAGCAAACCCCAGTTCTTTCAAGAATTTCTTCATCCAAAGCATCTCCTTGCATGCTTCGGTAACGTCAATAAATTCGGCCTCTATATTAGACAAAACAACACATTTTTGCAATCTATATTGCTAAGACATAGCTCCACCCACAAAGTTGATCGAGAAGCCTAAAATAGACCTTCTAAAATCATTATCTTCTGCCATGTCTGAGTTAGTATAACTAACTAGAATAGGCTTCTCACTTCCATAACAAAACTTTATGCTAGAAGTATTACAAAGATATCTCATTATCCATTTACAGTATTCTAATGCTCTCTTCTTGGATTTTAAACAAAATGACTAACACGACCAATCATATGAGCTATTGATGGGGGAAAATCGATTCCACCCAACTAACCGGCAAGTATACCGGGTCACATCAAGTAGTAAAACTCACAAGAGTGAGATCGATCCCACGAGGATTGATTGGACTAAGCAACTTTAGTTTGATGATGAATTTAGTTAAGCTGATAGTTGATGAATTGAGTGAATTCTGATCAAGCAGAATGTAAATTGCAAAAATCTAAACGGCAGAATGTAAATTAACTGAAACTTAAATAGCAAGAAACTTAAATTGATGAATCTTAAAGTGCAAGAAATTTAAAAGAGCTGAAAATTAAATTGTAAGAAACTTAAATTGCTGAATCTTAAAGTGCAAGAAAGTAGAATTGCAGAATCTAAATTGCGAGGAAACTTAAATTGCATGAATTATAAAGAAAATCGGGTGCAGGGATTTAAACAGCAGGACAATTCGAAAAAGGAAATCAGAGAAGTTTTGAATGAAGAAAATCAGAGAAAGTGCTTCATCAGGGATAAGAGATATTCTAATCCTTCATGAATCAATTGTGTCTCAACTCCTTCATCACTCATGTGAGTAGATCTATGGCGGATTGAAAATGATTGGATCCCAATTCCTTGGTAATCCAATCTCTCTAATCACAATCAATCTTGCCAATTCCTTGATCTAATTGTCATGAAAAGAGGTTAAGTGCAAATCTCTCATCCATAAGCCACATTAACTCTCAAGATCTCAATTCTTCCCAAATAGTGTTGATCAAGAGAGTAGTGAAGGATAGAGATCCAATTCTAATGCAAGTGATTTCCCTTTCGAGGCTCACACAAACATTCAATTAATTCAACCCCCTCTTGGAGTGAAGAATTCTAAATCAAAATAGAAGATATCCAATAGCTACAGAAATGAATTGAGAAGAAGAAGAATGTCATTGATTCATTTGAATTACAATAGAGCTCTTTTCCCTAATGAAATTGGGGTTTAGTTCATCATTGCTCAAGTAAAACCAGAAAGTAGAAAGTTTCAGAGAGAAGTGTAGAAGAAAATACAAAGAGAAAAAAAAAATCAAATCTGTAACTAACTATGCTGAAATTCCTTATTGACTAACTCCGATTCTAAATCAAATTTCCTTCTATTTATATACTTTCAATTTAGCCTTCAGGTTCTTGGATTGGGCCTCTTGATCTTTGTTGGAGTTGATTGGATTGGCGCCTAAACCAATTGAGGAGGGGAGTGTGCCAATTGTGCCTTTCTGGTATTGAAGTTGGAGTCAACGTTTTTGGACAAACGTTGAGTCAAACGTCCTTGTAAAAAAATGGCTTCTGGTTGCTGTCATCAACGTTTGACTCACGTTGGAGCGCCAAGGTTCGCCTATCCACGCGTACGCGTGACTCACGCATACACATGGATGGTGCAAAATACCACTCTACGCGTTTGCATGTCCTGCGCTTTTGCGTGTTTGGGGTCAGAAAACACATCCACGCGTGCGCGTAACCTGCTTGTGCGCATGGATGCAAATCCCCCAATTCCAATTTTAAAAGCTTTTTCGAAGGTGTTAGACCCAGCATTTGAGTGGCAACGTTCCCTCAAACGTCGCTCTATCCACGCGTGCGCGTACCATACGCGTGCGCGTGGATTATCAAAACTTCAGCTTACGCGTACGCGCTGCCTGTGCGTGCACGTCGATACTCTTTTTCAAAATTGAGATTTTGGAAATCAAATCGCGCACGTTGGCATCAGCGTTTGACTCAACGTTGCCAACATTGGCCTATCCACGCATGCGCTCATAGAATGCGTACGCGTCGCTGTAATTTTTCCATTTTTCAGAAAGCACATTTCATTAGAAATGTTGGGGGTAACGTTGGCTTGCCAATGTTCCCTCCAACGTTGGCATCAAAGCTTAGCTCTTTCCCCACGTTTGAGGCAACATTGGTGGGCTAACTTGGCCACCAACGTTACTTCCTCTGCTTTGCTTCTTCCTCTGCTTTTTCTTCTTCTTTCTTGCTTCATTCTCTCCTACAATCAATCAAACAAAATGCCTCAAAGTTTGCTATAATCATGAGGTATTTACATTATTCATAACATCTATTAAAAGTAGTACAAAACCTTATGAAAAAGCACATAAAAACAACCATATTTACTTGACTTAGGAGATACATGAATTTCCAATCCAATTGCTTATTTCTTGCTCAAGAAAGTGCATAAAACCTATTAAAACTAGTGAAAAATGCTTGTGCAACGAGCATAAGATGACTTGTCATCACAACACCAAACTTAAATCTTGCTTGTCCCCAAGCAAGCAGTAAAACAAGAAAAAGGGATGAAAACAGATAAGCATGTATGTCCTTATTTAGCAGATACTTGAATTTGGGTCATGGGGTTTTATGCAGACAGAATGCAGCTCAATTATTATCAACTTTCAGATGTGAAATGCCCATTTAAGTGTTAACTTGAGTTACTGATATGAAATCTTAGTCTTTATTGATCCTTGTTAGATTTTTCTTTCTTTCCCTTTGCTTTAGAAACTTATTTTTCAATTGTAGCTCAATGTCAAGTGTTGTATCAGCTCTTTGGCTTAACTTTTAATCAACACCTCTTCACTATAGACACTTGGCTTACAATTCTTCTTAAGAACATTGGTGCCCAGCACCTCTTTGGGTCACCAAATGTCTTGTAACTAGGTTGCTCTTGATAGTGGATTTTTGGTTGATAATCCCAGGTTAGTTAACCCAAGTTACCAAGTGTTGAAACACTCCTTAGAACCTAATCATCCAAGTAGATCCTAGTACAAAGACACCACAAGCATGTGTCTTAAGGTCCAAGCTATTGGTGTCTAGCTTTTATTCTTTGTTACTTTCATTTGTTTGTTGCCAATTCTTGGCTTTTCTTTCTTCTCTTCTTGCTTTTTCTTTTTTTTTTTCAAGGACATTGATAAACCACTATTTTATGGTTTATCTTATGCTCAATTGAGTGGTTTTTATCAACTCTTTACTCACTTATTCATACAATTCGCATGTTTTACATTTTTTCCTGATTTTGTGCTATGATTGAAAATATGCTTCTTTGATCTTATATTTGCTTATTATTAATCCTCTCTTATTACCATTAGATGCCTTGATATGTGTGTTAAGTGATTTCAGGGATTACAGGGCAAGAATGACTTAGAAGATGGAAAGAAAGCATGCAAAAGTGGAAGGAATACAAGAAGTTGAAGAAACTACAAAGCTGTCAGCCTGACCCTCTTGCACTAAAACGACCATAACTTGAGCTAAAGAGGTCCAAATGACGCGGTTTCACTTGCGTTGAAAAGATAACGTCCGGGGCTTCGATTTGATATATAATTTGCCATAGTGACCGTACAGATAGGTGATGCGAACGCGTCATCCACGCGGACGCGTTGCATATGCAAAAATCAGCGTGGCAGAATTCGCAAACAGCGAATCCTGGGCTATTTTCGGCCCAGTTTCAAGCCCAGAAAACACGGATTAAAGGCTGCAAAGTGGAGGAATGAAGCAGACTTCAGATTATGCTCTCATAATTCATAATTTTAGGATTAGATGTAGTTTTTAGAGAGAGAGGTTCTCTCCTCTCTCTTAGGATTTAGGTAGGATTTTTAGAAATTAGGATTTAATTCGACTCTTCATCAGGTTCAATATTTCCTTTACTTTATATTTATCTCTTATTTTAGATACTTCAATGCTTTTATTGATATTTGATTTATGTTGCTCAATTGGCTTATGAACTTTTCATGTTAGGATTATACATTATTGAGATGTTTTTAGATTTATGATTTCAATTCAGCTTTCCACATTTTTGGTCTTGGTTAAGAAATCAGTAACTCATGAGTTATCTTAGCTCAACATAATTGATAACTGTTATCTTTGCTAATTGAACTGAACTTCAATAATCCCAACCTTTTCTAAGGAAATAAATAGGATTCGAAGGTCAAACTAATTAGTCCCTTGACTTTCCTTTGCTTTAGCAAATGTTAACTAAGTGGAATTAAGATTCAACTTTCATTATTATTGATAAGAATAACTAAGTCTGGACTTCCAATTTCTTGTACCTTGCCAAAGGTTTATTTTACAGTTATTATTATTTTATTTTACTCGTCATTCAACTAACTTTTTACCTTAATCCAAAACCCCAAAACACACTTTTTCATAACCAATAATAAGAACATACATCTCTGCAATTTCTTGAGAAGACAACCCGAGGTTTAAATACTCGGTTATCAATTTTAAAAAGGAGTTTGTTACTTGTGACAACCAAAACGTTTGTAAGAAAGGACTTTTGTTGGTTTAAGAGCCATACTTGCAACGAGTACTTAATTGTAAAGATTCTTAGACCACGCAAAAATCCTCTCTTCAAAATGGCGCCGTTGCCGGGGAATTGCAAATGTGTGCCTTATTATTGGTTATTATAAATATTTTTCAAATATATATATATATATATTTTTTTTTTCTTTTACTTGTTTATTTGTTTCTCCTTTTTCCCCCTTATTTCTGATAACTACTATGAATTCTCACCCCTCTCGCTTTGAGTTTGGTTCTAACTTTGTTGAAGGAAATAGAAACCACAGTAGGAATATGCATCAATATCAGACCAATCAAGGATGGATGGAGCCAAGAGGATCTAATCAACCCTTTAGGCAACAACACCCTCCAAGATATCATGGACAACGACCATTCTACAATGCATACCCAGCTGAAAGATATGGTGGACAACCTTGTAACTACCAACAAGCCCCACCCTGTGCCTATAGACCATCCTCACAACATAACTTTGAACCACCATACTCACAAGCCTCTTTCCACCAAACACCTCCATATGACCCTAATCCTTATCCACCACACCAACCACCCTACAAGCCATACTTAGAACCACCACCTCAATATTCACCATCTCCATATCATTATCAAGATGAACCACCTTCCTACCATGAACCCTTTCTCCCAACAAATGAACCCTCCTATCCACCCCAAACCTCCATGGAGAAAGTATTTGCCGATCTAAACTCTACTATACAAGCTCTCGTCACCCAAATTGGACCACCAAATACCTTCAATATTCAACCCTCAAGCTCCAATGCACTTGCATCTCAACCACATAATGATCCACCTATCCCATCACCACCATCCACAGAAGAACACCCACATCTATCAATCCAAGAGCAAGATGATCCCAATTATGCTATTGATATGGAACAAGAGAGATAGGATCGTCTTCGCGAACCTATACTTCATAAGGAGCTAGAGGAGGCACTAAAGGTGAAGGTAGAAGAGGCCCTTGAAGGTGAAGGAGTAATTGAAGGGAGTTGTCATGGAAAGGTAATCATCAAGGGGGAGCAAGATTCAAGGGATCATTTCAAGGAAACAGTAGATCAATTTCATGCAACCCTTCATCAATTGGAGCAAGCAATAAGTCAATTACCTTCCGGACGTTCGGACACTCAAGGGACCCCCATGGATTCATGTGGAGAATCTAATGAAGAACGTAGCATGAAGGAGAAACTAGAGACTCCAGTGGACAATAAGGAGCATGACTTTGTACTAGAACAAGTGGAGAAAGCCATAATAGTTGCAGAGGAAGAAGTGGTTGAAGATTTAGGAGATGCAGAACCTCCACGGGAACCTCAAGTCACAGAACCCTCTTCTAAGGAATTTGAATTTATTGTTGAGGAAGGTGTACAACCTCTAAGGCATGTCATGACAGAAGACTTGGAAGAGGTTAATCAAGAGATGGAGATTCAAGAAGAAGAGGCACAACCTCCCATGCCCTTGGTGAGCAATGAAGAAGAGATTGAATTGGCAGAAAGCTACCAAGAGGAAGAGGTTGAGATTGAAGAAGCTTACAAAGAGGTGGAAATTGTCAGAGAAGAGCACAAGGGAGTGGAGCTTACAAATTCATTAGAAATATCTCTCCCAAGACCATTACCGTCCAACACAACGTTCAAGTGGGTAAAATTCCTATCCTTATCCTTTACTTTCCCACTTGAATATGGGCTACTGGAGACGGATGGTCAACTTAGAGCTCTCTGTGGCATCAAGAGTAAGAGAAAGATGGTTAGTGGTAAGTATTGTCCTGCAAGGTTCAACATGGTTATGTGCTCAAAGTTTAAACGTAAAGGTTGGTGTAGAGCTCAGTTGAATGGGTCTAGGAAGTTATTTGGTAGCTCCCCTGAGGATTCTAGAAAGTTATTTGATAGCTCCCCTGAGGATTCATATTATTTGCTACCCGGATGGAATCATGATGATCAACAAGAAGACGGGTGCACAAGCAAAGCTTGGGATCCCGGAGGATATTGGACGTACAAACATTGGTGGGGATTTCTGGATGAGTTCAAGCACAAGCCGCCACAACAGGAAGCTTCTCAAATGTCCAACTTAAGGACTTTAACTAAAAGTGCTAGGTGGGAGACAACCCACCATGGTATGATCGTTTCTTTTTCATTTTTATTTAGTTTTATTTGTTTTCGAGTTTTATTTTATTTTATTGTATTGAACCTGGAATTTTGCATAAAATTCATATTAGCATTGCATTCTGCATACTGCATTAAAAAAAATGCACGCACGCGACGCGGCAGCGTCGCTGACGCGTCCGCGTCACATGTGCGCTGCGAAGAAGAGAAATCGAATAGAGAGTCACGTGAGAGCGTGGCTGGAGGCGTGCTGGTGGACGAAATTGTGATCATCAATGTTGTACTCTTTGTTGTTGTATGGAATAATTATAATGGCTCTTTGCTATGTGTGGACACAACTCCATTCAACTAACCAGTAAGTGTACTGGGTCGTCCAAGTAATAAACCTTACGTGAGTAAGGGTCGATTCCACAGAGATTGTTGGTATGAAGCAAGCTATGGTCATCTTGTAAATCTCAGTCAGGCGGGTTTAAATAAATTATGGAATTTGGAAAATCAAATAATAGTAAATAAACATAAAATAAAGATAAAGTTACTCATGTATTTCCATGATGGGAATTTCAGATAGGTGTATGGAGATGCTGTGCTCATCCTGAATCTCTGCTTTTCTACTGCTTCATCCAATCCTTCTTACTCCTTTCCATGGCAAGCTGTATATAGGGCATCACCGTTGTCAATGGCTACATCCCATCCTCTCAGTGAAAAAGGTCCAAATGCTCTGTCACAGCACGGCTAATCATCTGTCGGTTCTCAATCAGGTTGGAGTAGAATCCCTTGATTCTTTTGCGTCTGTCACTAACGCCCAGCCTTCAGGAGTTTGAAGCTCGTCACAGTCATTCAATTCCGGAATCCTACTCGGAATACCACAGACAAGGTTAGACCTTCCGGATTCCCATGAATGCCGCCATCAATTCTAGCTTATACCACGAAGATTTTGATTAAGGAATCCAAGAGATATGCGCCCGGTCTAGGGTAGAACGGAAGTGGTTGTCAATCACGCGCGTTCATAGGTGAGAAATTGAGAATGATGATGAGTGTCACGGATCATCACATTCATCAAGTTGAAGGGCAACGAATATCTTAGAATATGAATAATTCGAATTGGATAGAAAATAATAGTAATTGCATTGAAACTTGAGGTACAGCAGAGCTCCACACCCTTAATCTATGGTGTGTAGAAACTCCACCGTTGAAAATACATAAGTGAAAGGTTCAGGCATGGCCGAATGGCCAGCCCCCAAAACGTGATCAATAGTCTCCTCAGATGAAGAATAAAATAAAACTGAGACCAAAGATGTCTAATACAATAGTAAATTATCCTATTTATACTAGACTAGCTACTAGGGTTTACATGAGTAAGTAATTGATGCATAAATCCACTTTCGGGGCCCACTTGGTGTGTGTTTGGGCTGAGCTTGATCTACCCACGAGCTGAGGCTTCTTTTGGAGTTGAACGCCAAGTTGTAACGTGTTTTGGGCGTTCAACTCCGGGTCGTGACGTGTTTCTGGCGTTTTACTCCAGACAGCAACATGGAACTGGCGTTGAGCGCCAGTTTACGTCGTTAATTCCCGAATAAAGTATGGACTATTATATATTACTGGAAAGCTCTGGATGTCTACTTTCCAACGCCGTTGAGTGCGCACCATTTGGAGTTCTGTAGCTCCAGAAAATCCATTTTGAGTGCAGGGAGGTCAGATTCCAACAGCTTCAGCAGTTGTTTGTCAGCCTCCTATTAGAGTTTTGCTCAAGTCCCTCAATTTCAGCTAGAAATTACCTGAAATCATAGAAAAATATAAAAACTTATAGTAAAGTCCAAAAATGTGAATTTAACATAAAAACTAATGAAAACATCCCTAAAATTAGCTTGAACTTACTAAAAATTACCTAAAAACAATGCCAAAAAGCGTATAAATTATCTGCTCATCACAACACCAAACTTAAATTGTTGCTTGTTCCCAAGAAACTGAAAATCAAATAGGATAAAAAGAAGAGAATATACTATAAATTCCAAAATATCAATGAATATTAATTCTAATTAGATGAGCGGGACTTGTAGCTTTTTGCTTCTGAACAGTTTTGGCATCTCACTTTTTCCTTTGAAGTTCAGAATGATTGGCTTCTCTAGGAACTTAGAATTTCGGATGGTGTTATTGATTCTCCTAGTTAAGTATGTTGATTCTTGAACACAGCTACGTATGAGTCTTGGCCGTGGCCCTAAGCACTTTGTTTTCCAGTATTACCACCGGATACATAAATGCCACAGACACATGACTGGGTGAACCTTTTCAGATTGTGACTCAACTTTGCTAGAGTCCCTAATTAAAGGTGTCCAGGGATCTTAAGCACACTCTTTTGCTTTGGATCACGACTTTAACCACTCGGTCTCAAGCTTTTCACTTGGGCCTTCATGACACAAGCACATGGTTAGAGACAACTTGGTTTTGCTGCTTAGGCCTGGATTTTATTTCCTTGGGCCCTCCTATCCATTGATGCTCAAAGCCTTGGATCCTTTTTACCCTTGCCTTTTGGTTTTAAGGGCTATTGGCTTTTTCTGCTTGCTTTTTCTTTTTCTTTCTATTTTTTTCGCAAGCTTTTGTTTTTCACTGCTTTTTCTTGCTTCAAGAATCAATTTCATGATTTTTCAGATTATCAATAACATTTCTCTTTGTTCATCATTCTTTCAAGAGCCAACAATTTTAACATTCATAAACAACAAGATAAAAAATATGCACTGTTTAAGCATTCATTCAGAAAACAAAAAGTATTGTCACCACATCAATATAATTAAACTAAATTCAAGGATAAATTCAGAATTCATGTACTTCTTTGTTCTTTTGAATTAAAAACATTTTTCATTTAAGAGAGGTGAATGATTAATGGAATTATTCATAACTTTAAGACATAGTTACTAAACAATAATGATCATGAAGTAGAGACACAAAATATAGATAAACATATAATATAAAAACCGAACAGCAGAAAAGTAAGAACAAGGAATGAATCCACCTTAGTGGCGTCTTCTTCTTGAAGGACCAACAATGTCCTTAAGCTCTTCTATGTCCCTTCCTTGCCTTTGTTGCTCCTCCCTCATTGCTCTTCGATCTTCTCTTATTTCATGGAGAATGATGGAGTGCTCATGATGTTCCACCCTTAATTGTTCCACATTGTAGCTCAAATCTTCTAGGAAAGTGTTGAGTTATTCCCAAGTTGTTGGGAGGAAAGTGCATCCCTTGAGGCATCTCAGGGATTTCTTGATGATGAGCTTCCTCATGCATCTCTTGAGATCCGTGGAGGGTCTCTCTTGCTTGCTCCATCCTCTTCTTGGTGATGGGCTTATCCTCTTCAATGAGGATGTCTCCTTCTATGATAACTCCAGCTGAGTAACATAGATGGCAAATAAGATGAGGAAAAGCTAGCCTTGCCATGGTGGAGGACTTTTCGGCTATTTTGTAGAATTCATGGGAGATGACTTCATGAACTTCTATTTCCTCTCTAATCATGATGCTATGAATCATGATGGCCCGATCCACAGTAACTTCAGATCGGTTGCTAGTGGGGATGATGGAGCATTGAATGAACTCTAACCACCCTCTAGCCACAGGCTTGAGGTCTAGTCTTCTTAGTTGAACCGGCTTGCCTTTGGAGTCTCTTTTCCATTGAGCTCCTTTCACACATATGTCCATAAGGACTTGGTCTAACCTTTGATTAAAGTTGACCCTTCTAGTGTAGGGGCGTTCATCTCCTTGCATCATGGGCAAGTGGAATGCCAACCTCACATTTTCCGGACTAAAATCTAAGTATTTCCCCCGAACCATTGTGAGATAATTCTTTGGACTCGGATTTACACTTTGATCATGGTTCCTAGTGATCCATGCATTGGCATAGAACTCTTGAACCATTAAGATTCCGACTTGTTGCATGGGGTTGGTTAGGACTTCCCAACCTATTCTTCAGATTTCATGTCGGATCTCCGGATACTCATTTTTCTTGAGTTTGAAAGGGACCTCAGGGATCACCTTCTTCTTTGCCACAACATCATAAAAGTGGTCTTGATGGCTTTTGGAGATGAATCTTTCCATCTCCCATGACTCGGAGGTGGAAGCTTTTGTCTTCCCTTTTCCTTTTCTAGAGGATTCTCCGGCTTTAGGTGCCATTGATGGTAATGGAAAAACAAAAAAATTATGCTTTGACCACACCAAACTTAAAATATTGCTCGCCTTCAAGCAAGAGAAGAAAGAAGAGAAGAAGAAGAAGAAGAAAATATGGAGGAGAGTGAGGGAAGGTGTTTCGGTCAAGGTGTAGAAGAGGGGATTTGTGTTGTGTGAAAATGAAGTAGAATGGAAGGGTATATATAGGGAGGTGAGTGGCTGCAGTTTCAGTCATTTAGGGTGGGTTTGGGTGGGAAAGATTTTTGAATTTTGAAGGTGGGTGGGGTTTATGGGGAAGAGTGGATGGATGTGAGTGGTGAAGGGGGTAATTGGGAAGAGAGGTTTGAGGTGATTGGTGAAGGGTTTTTGGGGAAGTGTGTTTATTGGAAAGAGAGAATGAATGTTGAGAAGAGGGGAGAATATGTTAGGTGGGGATCCTGTGGGATCCACAAATCCTGAGATGATCCTGTGGGGTCCATAGATCCTGAGGTGTCAAGGATTTACATCCCTGCACCAATTAGGCATGTAAAATGCCTTTGCACACCATTCTGGCGTTTAAACACCGAAGTGATGCACACTCTGGGCGTTCGACGCCCATGTGTAGCATGTTTCTGGCGTTGAACGCCAGTTCCATGCTTGTTACTGGCGTTCAGCGCCAGCTTTCCTCAACGCATATTCCTGGCGTTCAAATGCCAGGATGTTGCTTGTTTCTGGCGTTCAGCGCCAGGAACATGCTTTGTTCTGGCGTTGAACGCCAGCCAGATGCACCTTACTGGCGTTTAAACGGCAGTAAGTCCTTCCTCCAGGGTGTGATTTTTCTTCTGCTATTTTTGACTCTGTTTTTAATTTTAGTATTTTTTTCGTGACTCCACATGATCATGAACCTAATAAAACACAAAATAATAATAAATTAAAATTAAAATTAGATATATAAAAATTGGGTTGCCTCCCAACAAGCGCTTCTTTATTGTCATTAGCTTGACAGTGGGCTCTCATGGAGCCTCACAGATATTCAGAGCATGATGAGGGCCTCCCAACACCAAACTTAGAGTTTGAATGAGGGGGCTTCTCAACACCAAACTTAGAGTTTGGTTGTGGCCTCCCAACACCAAACTTAGAGTTTGACTGTGGGGGCTCTTTTTGACTCTGTACTGAGAGAAGCTTTTCATGCTTCCTCTCCATGGTTGCAGAGGAAGGTCCTTGAGCTTTAAACATAAGGTAGTCCCCATTCAATTGAAGGACTAATTCTCCTCTGCTAACATCAATCACAGCTTCTGCTGTGGCTAGGAAGGGTCTTCCAAGGATGATGCATTCATCTTCTTCCTTCCTAGTGTCTAAGATTATGAAATCAGCAGGGATGTAAAGGCCTTCAACCTTTACTAACACGTCCTCTACTAATCCATAAGCTTGTCTTACTGACTTGTCTGCCAATTGAAGTGAGAATAAGGCAGGTTGTACCTCAATGATCCCCAGTTTCTCCATTACAGAGAGTGGCATAAGATTTATGCCTGACCCCAGGTCACACAGAGCCTTGTTAAAGGTCATGGTGCCTATGGTACAGGGTATTAAGAATTTACCAGGATCTTGTCTCTTTTGAGGTAGAATTTTCTGAATCCATGTATCTAGTTCACTAATGAGCAAGGGGGATTCACCTTCCCAAGTCTCATTACCAAACAACTTGGCATTCAGCTTCATGATAGCTCCTAGATATTGAGCAACTTGCTCTCCAGTTACATCTTCATCCTCTTCTGAGGAGGAATAGTTTTCAGAGCTCATGAATGACAGAAGGAGATTTAGTGGAATCTCTATGGTCTTTATATGAGCCTCAGATTCCTTTAGGTCCTCAATGGGGAACTCCTTCTTGTTTGAGAGACGTCCCAGGAGGTCTTTCTCACTAGGATTTTCGTCCTTCTCCTCCCTTGTGCATTCGGCCATATTGATTACTTCAATGGCCTTGCAATCTCCTTTTGGATTCTCTTCTGTATTGCTTGGGAGAATACTGGGAGGAGTTTCAATGACTTTCTTACTCAGCTGGCCCACTTGTGCCTCCAGATTTCTAATGGATGACCTTGTTTCACTCATAAAATTTAAAGTGGCTTTTGACAGATCAGAGACTAAGTTTGCTATATTAGAGGGGCTCTGTTCAGAATTTTCTGTCTGTTGCTGAGAAGATGATGGAAAAGGCTTGTTATTACTGAGCCTATTTCTTCCACCATTGTTAAAGCCTTGTTGAGGCTTTTGTTGATCCTTCCATGAGAAATTTGGATGATTTCTCCATGATGAGTTATAGGTGTTTCCATAAGGTTCACCCATGTAATTAACCTCTGCCATTGCAGGGTTCTCAGGATCATAAGCTTCTTCAGAAGCTGCCTCTTTAGTACTGTTGGATGCATTTTGCCATCCATTCAAACTTTGAGAGATCATGTTGACTTGCTGAGTCAACACTTTGTTCTGAGCCAATATGGCATTCAGAGTATCAATTTCAAGAACTCCCTTCCCCTGAGGCGTCCCACTATTCACGGAATTCCTCTCAGAAGTGTACATGAATTGGTTATTTGCAACAATGTCAATAAGTTCTTGAACCTCTTCAGGCATTTTCTTTAGGTGAATAGATCCACCTGCAGAATGGTCCAATGACATCTTGGAAAATTCGGATAGACCATAATAGAATATATCTAATATGGTCCATTCTGAAAATATGTCAGAAGGACACTTTTTGGTCATCTGCTTGTATCTTTCCCAAGCTTCATAGAGGGGTTCACCATCGTTTTGCTTGAAGGCCTAAACATCCACTCTAAGCTTGCTCAGCTTTTGAGGAGGAAAGAATTTATCCAAGAAGGCCGTGACAAGCTTATCCCAGGAGTCCAGGCTATCTTTAGGTTGTGAGTCCAACCATGTTCTAGCTCTGTCTCTTACAGCAAAAGGGAAAAGCATGAGCCTGTAGACTTCAGGATCTACTCCATTTGTCTTAACAGTCTCACAAATCTGCAAGAACTCAGTTAAAAACTGGTAAGGATCTTCAGATGGAAGTCCATAAAACTTGCAGTTCTGTTACATTAAAGCAACTTGTTGAGGCTTAAGCTCAAAATTGTTGGCTCCAATGGCAGGAATGGAGATGCTTCTTCCATCAAATTTGGACGCTGGTTTTGTGAAGTCACCAAGCATTCTCCTTGCATTATTATTGTTGGGTTCGGCTGCCATCTCCTTCTCTTGTTCAAAAATTTCAGAAAGATTGCCTCTGGATTGTTGTAGTTTAGCTTCTCTTAGTTTCCTCTTCAGAGTCCTTTCAGGTTCTGGATCAGCTTCAACAAGAGTGTCTTTTTCCTTGTTCCTGCTCATATAGGGAAGAAGAGAATAAGAAAAGAAAGAGGAATCCTCTATGTCACAGTAAAGAGGATCCTTTGTTGTTAGTAGAAGAGGGAAGGGAAGAAGAGTGAAGAAGAATGGTTAAGGGTAGAGGTAGTGATTTGAGATGAAGAGAGGTGAAGAGAAGTGTTAGTAAATAAATAAATAAATAAAAGAAGGAGAGATAGAGAATTTCAAAAATAAGTTTGAAAAAGTGGTTAGTGATTTTCGAAAATTAAAGATAAAATATAATTAAAATTAAAATTTAAAACAATTAGTTAATTTAAAAAGAATTTTGAAAAAGGGATGAGATATTTTCGAAAATTAGAGAGGGAAAAGTAGTTAGGTAGTTTTGAAAAAGATAAGAAACAAACAAAAAGTCAAATAGTTAGTTGAAAAAGATATTAAAATCAAATTTGAAAAGATAAGAAGTTAAGAAGTTAGATAAGATATTTTGAAATCAAATTTTTGAAAAAGATAAATTTTGAAAAAGGTATAAAAAGATAAGAGAAGAGGATATGATAAAAAGATAGGATTGAAAAAGATTTAATTTTTTTTAAAAATTAAAATTAATTACTTAACTAACAAGAAACTAAAAGATATGATTCTAGAATTTAAAGATTGAACCTTTCTTAACAAGAAAGCAACAAACTTCAAATTTTTGAATCAATCATATTACTTGTTAGTGTAATTTCGAAAATTTGACAAAAAGATAAGAAAAAGATTTTGAAAATATTTTGAAAAAGATTTTTGAAAATTTTCAAAAATAAAAAAATGAAAAAGATATGATTTTTGAAAAAGATTTTAGAAAGATAAGATTTTTAAAATTGAAAATTTGACTTGACTTGTTAGAAACAACTAATTTTAAAAATTTTTGACCAAGTCAACCCAAAATTTTGAAAATTAGGAGAGAAAAAAAAGGAAAAGATATTTTTTTATTTTTGAATTTTTGATGATGAGAGAGAAAAACATAAAAATGACCCAAAACATGAAAATTCTGGATCAAAACACATGATGCATGCAAGAACACTATGAATGTCAAGATGAACACCAAGAACACTTTGAAGATCATGATGAACATTAAGAACATAATTTTGAAAAATTTTTTATGCAAAGAAAACATGCAAGACACCAAACTTAGAAATCTTTAATGCATGGACTTTAACAAATAAAAAATGCATATGAAAAACAACAAAAGATACAACACAAGAAAACATCAAGATCAAACAAGAAGACTTACCAAGAACAACTTGAAGATAATGAAGAACACTATAAATGCATGAATTTTCGAAAAATGCAAAAAAAATTTTTTAAAGCATGCAATTGACACCAAACTTAAAAGTTGACTCAAGATTTGAATAAGAAACACAAAATATTTTTGATTTTTATGATTTTATGATTTTTTTTGTATTTTTATTATTTTTTTTCAAAAATTATATTAAAAAAAACGAAAATAATAGAAAAATATTTTTGAAAGATATTTGAAATGAAAATTACCTAATTTGAGCATCAAGATGAACCGTCAGTTGTCCATACTCGAACAATCCCCGGCAACGGCGCCAAAAACTTGGTGGACGAAATTGTGATCATCAATGTTGTACTCTTTGTTGTTGTATGGAATAATTATAATGGCTCTTTGCTATGTGTGGACACAACTCCGTTCAACTAACCAGCAAGTGTACTGGGTCGTCCAAGTAATAAACCTTACGTGAGTAAGGGTCGATTCCACAGAGATTGTTGGTATGGAGCAAGCTATGGTCATCTTGTAAATCTCAGTCAGGCGGGTTTAAATAAATTATGGAATTTGGAAAATCAAATAATAGTAAATAAACATAAAATAAAGATAAAGTTACTCATGTATTTCCATGATGGGAATTTCAGATAGGTGTATGGAGATGCTGTGCTCCTGCTGAATCTCTGCTTTCCTACTGCTTCATCCAATCCTTCTTACTCCTTTCCATGGCAAGCTGTATGTAGGGCATCACCGTTGTCAATGGCTACATCCCATCCTCTCAGTGAAAAAGGTCCAAATGCTCTGTCACAGCACGATTAATCATCTGTCGGTTCTCAATCAGGTTGGAGTAGAATCCCTTGATTCTTTTGCGTCTGTCACTAACACCCAGCCTTCAGGAGTTTGAAGCTCGTCACAGTCATTCAATTCTGGAATCCTACTCGGAATACCACAGACAAGGTTAGACCTTCCGGATTCCCATGAATGCCGCCATCAATTCTAGCTTATACCACGAAGATTCTGATTAAGGAATCCAAGAGATATGCGCTCGGTCTAGGGTAGAACGGAAGTGGTTGTCAATCCCGCGCGTTCATAGGTGAGAATGATGATGAGTGTCACGGATCATCACATTCATCAAGTTGAAGTGCAACGAATATCGTAGAATAGGAATAATTCGAATTGGATTGAAAATAATAGTAATTGCATTGAAACTTGAGGTACAACAGAGCTTCACACCCTTAATCTATGGTGTGTAGAAACTCCACCGTTGAAAATACATAAGTGAAAGGTTTAGGCATGGCCGAATGGCCAGCCCCCCAAAACGTGATCAATAGTCTCCTCAGATGAAGAATAAAATAAAACTGAGACCAAAGATGTCTAATACAATAGTAAATTATCCTATTTATACTAGACTAGCTACTAGGGTTTACATGAGTAAGTAATTGATGCATAAATCCACTTCCGGGGCCCACTTGGTGTGTGTTTGGGCTGAGCTTGATCTATCCACGAGCTGAGGCTTCTTTTGGAGTTGAACGCCAAGTTGTAACGTGTTTTGGGCGTTCAACTCCGGGTCGTGACGTGTTTCTGGCGTTTTACTCCAGACAGCAACATGGAACTGGCGTTGAGCGCCAGTTTACGTCATTAATTCCCGAATAAAGTATGGACTATTATATGTTACTGGAAAGCTTTGGATGTCTACTTTCCAACGCCGTTGAGAGCGCGCCATATGGAGTTCTGTAGCTCTAGAAAATCCATTTCGAGTGCAAGGAGATCAGATTCCAGCAACATCAGCAGTCCTTTGTCAGCCTCCTATCAGAGTTTTGCTCAAGTCCCTCAATTTCAGCCAGAAATTACCTGAAATCACAAAAAAATACACAAACTCATAGTAAAGTCCAGAAATGTGAATTTAACATGAATTTAACATAAAAACTAATGAAAAGATCCCTAAAAGTAGCTTGAACTTACTAAAAACTACCTAAAAACAATGCCAAAAAGCGTATAAATTATCCGCTCATCACGTGCCCGTGGCATAAATTGTCCCACGCGACCATATCGCTGACACGTCCGTGTCGAGTGAGAGCACTGGCGTCCCACGCAACCGCGTCACTCACGCGGCCGCGTGCCTTGGAATTCGACGTAGAAAAGGTGCACGACCGAAAGTTGTGCTAGAGTGGTGTTAGATTGGTGCTAAACGCACAATTCTTCCCACGCGGCCGCGTGACCGACGCGACCGCGTCATATCCTCATAATGGCCACTCACGTGGCCGCGTGCCCCACGCGATCGCGTCACTCAATTTTTGGCAATTAATGATTTTGAATAGAGAGTTGTGCGAGCGCGAGGCTACCCTCGCGCCAGTGGCATAAAACGGGTCACGCGACCGTGTGACCGACGCGACCGCGTCAATCTGTATAAGCGCAAGTCTCGCGAACGCGTGCCCCACACGTCTGTGTCGCTTCGCCGCACAGCTTATCCTAATTTGTCAAATATCTTATCTTTTTTTTCCCAATCCTAATTTTTCCCTCCCTCCTTTCTTACTCACTTCTTTCCCTTCTCATTCTTCTTATCTTTCATTTTATTTATTTTCATATTCCATTCATTGCATTTTAATTTAGTGTATATTCTTCTTTCTTTTTTAAATTCATTATTTTTCCTTTGGTGTTGAATTTTCTTATTTAAATGTTCCATCTTCTCTTGAATTATTTTGAGTGCTTAGTAGCTTGTTTTATTCTGGTTAGGTAATATTATTTATATCAATGCCAATCTTTTATACCTATATCACTTTTGCATTGACTTGAATTTATATTATCTCTCCTTAACCACACTCTCTTCCCTCATTTTTTGAAAATTTTTACATTATTGATATGCCATATGTCTCCACTATTTTCTCACTTGCATGTTGTAGCTACCATGTAATTGAGACCCCCATTATTTGGCATTAACCCACCCAGACTTTATTTATATTCTTATTTTTATTTCTGGGTTACTTTTTCTTCTTTTCCCTCTTCTTTCAGGATGGCCACCACAAAGGGAGAGGAAAAGCTTCTTACTGGGGGGACAAACAAGTTCATCTGCTCAATGAAAAGCATCAGTTGAAGCCACCCGTCCACCTGCACATCTTAGCATGCACCAAGGACGGTGCAATCTTTAAGTGTGGGGAGGTCGATACCGATCTCCATGGGTTAGTTACTCTTCTATCTCAATACCAATGGTTTATTTTTCTTGTTAGTTGTTGCATTTGCATATTTGTTTGATTTTTGCATATTTTACCACTTGGTTAAAGTAATAATTTCTTTTACAAGAAACTTTTTATAGCATTTCACTAATTTGAATAAAATTTTGTTACACTTGTTTGAAGTTGTATTTGGAACATGGTTTTTGAGTCAAAGAACACACAACCTGTAAGATTTTGAGCTTATTTATATGGTTACATTATTTAACCATAAATTTTTATTCTTGTGTGTTTCCTTCTCTATATAATTGCAATCTCTACTTTGTTCCATTCTATATGTCCATTATTTAGTGTATTTACATGCTTGCATATGATTGAGGCCATTATTTGTTATTAGCTCACTTATCCCAAATAAGCCTACCTTTTACATCACCCTTGTTAGCCACTTTGAACTTTTTAACCCCCTTCTATTTCATAACCACATTACTAACCTTAAGCAGAAAAACAAAATAAAAAAATCCCAAGTTGAATCCTTGATTAGCTTAAGATAGATATTGTGTATAATTTAAGTGTGGGAAAACTGTGGGAACATGGGTTAATAAGGGAATGTATCATGTTTCTAATTTATTTGAATATTGGGAATTTGGGAACCTACTCATGAAAAAAAACCAAAATAGAAAAAAATAATGGAAAATCCATGTGCATTGAGAAGTTATGTTTGCTTTTATGATTCAAAAAAAAATTTATGAATAAGGGGACAAAATTACCCCAATAATAAGTTTAGTAGAGAAATTAATGCACATGGAAGTAAAATCAAAATAAAATTGGTACATGAGTATGTGATAAAAAGTGGGAAAATTATGGGAAGCTAAGTATAATTTTAAAATTTTTATAGAGTATGTATATGTTAAGTGAGATCTTAGACTACTCAAGGATTCACTTTACTAGCTCACTTAGCCTTATATATACCTTTACCTTTACCTCAGCCCCATTACAACCCTGAAAAGACCTCATGATGTTTGCATTGATATGCTAAATATTTGTTTATTGATTAGATGAAGAACAAAGTTTTGGAAAGCATGACTAGAGAAGAGTAGAGTGATTACCCTATACACTAGAGGGATTAGAGTGATATACACTACCAGTGAGGGTTCAGTGCTTAATTCTATGTTCCCTGCTTTCATGAGCTATCTTCTTACAAGTTTACTTGTTTTCACTGTATGATTTGAATTAGTGAAATCTGATTTATGTTTGTCTTGGAGAACTTATTTATTTTTAACCAAGTAGGTAGAAACATTTTGCATTTAGTTGCATTCATGGGATGCATCTCATACATTCTATCATTCCTCTTCATCTCTTTATAGTTTCTCTTGAGCTTAGCATGAGGACATGCTATTATTTAAGTGTGGGGAGGTTGATAAACCACTATTTTATGGTTTATATTATGCTCAATTGAGTGGTTTTTATCAACTCTTTACTCACTTATTCATACAATTCGCATGTTTTATATTTTCCTTCCTAATTTTGTGCTATGATTGAAAATATGCTTCTTTGATCGTATATTTGCTTATTATTAATCCTCTCTTATTACCATTAGATGCCTTGATATGTGTGTTAAGTGATTTCAGGGATTACAGGGTAAGAATGGCTTAGAAGATGGAAAGGAAGCATGTAAAAGTGGAAGGAATACAAGAAGTTGAAGAAACTGCAAAGTTGTTAGCCTGACCCTCTCGCACTAAAACGACCATAACTTGAGATACAGAGATCCAAATGACGCGGTTCCACTTGCGTTGGGAAGCTAACGTCCGGGGCTTCGATTTGATATATAATTTGTCATAGTGGCCATATAGATAGGTGATGCGAACGTGTCATCCACGCGGACGCGTCACATCTGCGAAAATCAGCGTGGCAGAATTCGCAAATTGCGAATCCTGGGCTATTTCCGGTCCAGTTTCAAGCCCAGAAAACACGGATTAAAGGCTGCAAAGTGGAGGAACGAAGCAGACTTCAGATTATGCTCTCATAATTCATAATTTTAGGATTAGATGTAGTTTTTAGAGAGAGAGGTTCTCTCTTCTCTCTTAGGATTAGGATTAGGATTTTTATTAGGATTATGAATATTTCTTCTGCATCTCAGGTTCAATATTCTTTGTATTTATTTATTTTTAATGTTCCATGTTTGGATTGATTTTCTTATTTAAATACAATTTGATATATTTTCAGATCTATGATTTGTTTCTTTTATTTATGATATAAATAATTTAGATTTTTCTACCTTTTGGCTTTGGTTGATTAATTGGTGACTCTTGAGTTATCAAACTCATTGTTGATTGAAAATTGGAATTCTTCAAGAATTGATTCGAGATCCAATAACTCTGACTTTTCCCAAGAAAAGACTGGGACTTGAGGATTCGAGTTAATTCATTCACCTGACTTACCTTCATATTTAGAGGTTAACAAAGTGGGAGAAAAATCCAACTCTCATCACAATTGATAAGGATAATTAGGATAGGACTTCCAGTTCTTATACCTTGCCAAGAGTTTATTTTACAGTTATTATTATTTTATTTTACTTATCATTCAAACATACCTTTTACCTTGATCCAAAACCCCAATTTACAAGCTCCATAACCAATAATAAGAACACCTCCCTGCAATTCCTTGAGAAGACGACCCGAGGTTTAAATACTTCGGTTATCAATTTATTTAGGGGTTTGTTACTAGTGACAACCAAAACTTTTGTACGAAGGGATTTTTGTTGGTTTAGAAACTATATCTACAACGCAACTATTTTTATAAAATTCCTTACTAGCAAAAATCCTAACGTCAGACATTTATTCATCAAAGATTCATAGCAGCAACTAAGTTTATACTTGAAAGAGACATTCTACCTTGCTGCTTTTATTATTGAGCTTACCGACTAATCAAGCAATTACCACCACTGGTCCTTAGTCTAATGTCTACCATATTGGACTTTTACAGCTTTTGTTTTAACCTTTTCTTTTATTATGCAAAAGGGGGTACAAGACAAACATTCAAGCAGATGAAAATGAAATAGACACTTATACTAGAATATTTAGCAGACATAAGAAATTGCACTAATTAGCCTAAGCTGCAGGGTATATAGAAACTTCCAATTTGGAACATTTCAAAGCAAAAGGAATTAAATGACAATACAACCTTTTTGGGGATGTTTTCCAACTTTCCTTTTGTCATCATCATCTATAACTTTTGTATTTCTTTTGGTGATGATGTATGATTCTTTCAAGAGGTTGAATGCTTTCCTGCATAATCATTGGAAGTTGCTTGTACCCCAAGCACTTAAGAAAATGGTTAGCATACATGAATTATTGTAGGTTCTTGAACTTACGTTGGTGTGGGAACACCAAACTTAGTTCCTTGCTACTGTCCATAGTAAGCTTAATCATATGCATGAAACCTTGTGATTTTATTAAATAAATTAGCAAAAGCAAAATTCAAGAAGCTGTCAAGAGATTTTCCTGGTTGCTATGGAATTTATGACTCCTGATGTTCTTCAAAGGGTTATAGTGTCTTTCCATCAAATCTAGGTGGGACCCCAAACTTAAGATTACACATTCACCGTTTTTATACTCCTTTTGGTGTGCAACACTAAACTTAATTCCTTGTAATACAGAGGAACTCTTGAATCTTTATTGAAAAAGCTATGAAAGAAAACTACCTCATGTTGGGTTGCTGATGAGCGGATAATTTATACGCTTTTTGGCATTGTTTTTAGGTAGTTTTTAGTAAGTTCAAGCTACTTTTAGGGATGTTTTCATTAGTTTTTATGTTAAATTCACATTTCTGGACTTTACTATGAGTTTGTGTATTTTTCTGTGATTTCAGGTAATTTCTGGCTGAAATTGAGGGACTTGAACAAAACTCTGAAAAAAGCTGACAAAAGGATTGCTGATGCTGTTGGAATCTGACCTCCCTACACTCGAAATGGATTTTCTGGAGCTACAGAACTCTGAATGGTGCGCTCTCAACGGCGTTGGAAAGTAGACATCCAGAGCTTTCCAGCAATATATAATAGTCTATACTTTATTCGGAAATTGACGATGTAACTTGGCGTTGAACGCCAAGTACATGCTGCTGTCTGGAGTTAAACGCCAGAAACACGTCATGATCCGGAGTTGAACGCCCAAAACACGTCATAACTTGGAGTTCAACTCCAATAAACGTCTCAGCTCGTGGATAGATCAAGCTCAGCCCAAGCATACACCAATTGGGCCCCGGAAGTGGATTTATGCATCAATTAGTTACTCATGTAAACCCTAGTAGCTAGTTTATTATAAATAGGACTTTTTACTAGTGTATTAGACATCTCTGGACGCCTAGTCCTTAGACCACGAGGGCTGGCCATTCGGCCATGCCTGAACCTTTCACTTATGTATTTTCAACAGTGGAGTTTCTGCACACCATAGATTAAGGGTGTGGAGCTCTGCTGTACCTCAAGTTTCAATACAATTATTATTACTTTCTATTCAATTCTCTTTTATTCTTATTCCAAGATATACGTTGCACAACACTTTGATGAATGTGATGATCCGTGACACTCATCATCATTCTGACCTATGAACGTGCGTGACTAACAACCACTTCCGTTCTACTCTAGGCCGGGCGCATATCTCTTAGATTCCCCAACAGAATCTTCATGGTATAAGCTAGATAGATGGCGGCATTCATGGGGATCCGGAAAGTCTAACCTTGTCTGTGGTATTATGAGTAGGATCCCGGGAATCCGAAAAGTCTAACCTTGTCTGTGGTATTCCGAGTAGGATTCCGGTATTGAATGACTGTGCGAGCTTCAAACTCCTGAAGGCTGGGCGTGATGACAAACGCAAAAGAATCAATGGATTCTACTCCAACCTGATTGAGAACCGACAGATGATTAGCCGTGCTGTGACAGAGCATTTGGACCATTTTCACTGAGAGGATGGGATGTAGCTATCAACAAGAGTGATGCCTCCAGACGATTAGCCGTGCAGTGACAGCGCATAGGACCATTTTCCTGAGAGGATTAAAAGTAGCCATTGATGATGGTGATGTCCTACATACAGCTTGCCATGGAAAGGAGTAGGAAGGATTGGATGAATGTAATAAAAAAGTAGAGATTCGAGAGGAGCACAGCATCTCCATAAGCCTATCTGAAATTCCCACTATTGATTTACATAAGTATTTCTATCCCTTTTTATTTTCTATTTATTATTAATTTTCGAAACCCAAAACCATTTAATATGCCTAACTGAGATTTACAAGGTGACCATAGCTTGCTTCATACCAACAATCTCTGTGGGATCGACCCTTACTCACGTAAGGTATTACTTGGATGACCCAGTACACTTGCTGGTTAAGTTGAACGGAGTTGTGAGCTTCTCTAACAGTGCCTGGAACTCTTGTATCACAATTTAGTCCACCAAGTTTTTGGCGCCGTTGCCGGGGATTGTTCGAGTATGGACAACTGACGGTTCATCTTGTTGCTCAGATTAGGTGATTTTCTTTTCAAAGATCTTTTTCAAAATTTTTCTTTTCTTTTTCGTTTTTCCAACCTTTATTTTCGAAAAAAAAATAATAAAAATACAAAAAATTATAAAATCATAAAAATAAAAAATATTTTATGTTTCTTGTTTGAGTTTTGAGTCAATTTTTAAGTTTGGTGTCAATTGCATGCTTTAAAAAATTTTTTTCTTGCATTTTTCGAAAATTCATATATTCATGGTGTTCTTCATGATCTTCAAGTTGTTCTTGACAAGTCTTCTTGTTTGATCTTGATGTTTTCTTATTTTGTGTCTTTTGTTGTTTTTCATGTGCATTTTTCGTTTGTTAGAGTCCATGCATTAAAGATTTCTAAGTTTGGTGTCTTGCATGTTTTCTTTGCATCAAAAACTTTTCAAAATTATGTTCTTGATGTTCATCATGATCTTCAAAGTGTTCTTGGTGTTCATCTTGACATTCATAGTGTTCTTGCATGCATCTTGTGTTTTGATCCAAAATCTTCATGTTTTGGGTCATGTTTGTGTTTTTCTCTCTCATAATTAAAAATTCAAAAAATAAAAAAATATCTTTTCCTTATTTTTCTCATAATTTTCGAAAATTTGAGTTGACTTAGTCAAAAATTTTTAAAATTAGTTATTTCTTACAAGTCAAGTCAAATTTTCAAAATTTAAAAATCTTATCTTTTCAAAATCTTTTTCAAAAATCATATCTTTTCCAATTTTTCCTCTTTTTCGAAAATTTCAAAAATCTTTTTCAAAATATTTTCAAAATCTTTTTCTTATCTTTATATCTAATTTCCGAAAATTAGCTAACAATTAATGTGATTGGTTCAAAAATTTGAAGTTTGTTACTTTCTTGTTAAGAAAGGTTCAATCTTTAAGTTCTAGAATCTTATCTTGTAGTTTCTTGTTAGTTAAGTCATTTTAAAAATTAGATCTTTTTCAAAATATCTTTTTTTTTAAATCTTATCTTTTTATCTTATCTTTTTCAAAAAGAAAAAATTTTGATTTCAAAATATCTTATCTAACCTCTTATCTTCTTATCTTTTCAAATTTGATTTTAATATCTTTTTCAACTAACTCTTTGACTTTGTGTTTGTTTCTTATCTCTTTCAAAACCACCTAACTACTTCTACCTCTCTAATTTTCGAAAATATCTCATCTCTTTTTCAAAAATTCTTTTTTGTTTTAAATTTTAATTTTAACCTTATCTTATCTCTAATTTTCGAAAATTACTAACCCCTTTTTAAAATTATTTTCGAAATTTCTATCTCTTCTCTCTTATTCTATTTAATTATTTATTTACTAACACTTCTCTTCACCTCCCCTATCCTTACTCTTTATACAGACTATTCATTCTTCTTCATTCTTATCCCCTCTCTTCTTCTACTAACATAAAAGAATCTCTATACTGTGACATAGAGGATTCCTCTTTTTTTTCTTGTTTTCTTCTCTTTCATATGAGCAGGAACAGGGAAAAAGGCACTCTTGTGGAAATTGATCCTGAACCTGAAAGGACTCTGAAAAGGAAACTAAGAGAAACTAAACTACAACAATCCAGAAACAACCTTTCAGAAATTTTCGAACAAGAGAAGGAGATGGCAGCTAAAAATAATAATAATGCAAGGAGAATGCTTGGTGACTTCACAAAGCCAACGTCCAAATTTGATGGAAGAAGCATCTCCATTCCTGCCACTGGAGCCAACAACTTTGAGCTGAAACCTCAGCTAGTTGCCTTAATGCAACAAAACTGCAAGTTTTATGGACTTCCATCTGAAGATCCTTATCAGTTTTTAACTGAGTTCTTGCAGATCTGTGAGACTGTAAAGACGAATGGAGTTGATCCTGAAGTCTACAGACTCATGCTTTTCCCTTTTGCTGTAAGTGACAGAGCTAGAATATGGTTGGATTCACAACCTAAGGATAGCTTGGACTCCTGGGATAAGCTGGTCACTGCCTTCTTGGATAAATTCTTTCCTCCTCAAAAGCTGAGCAAGCTGAGAGTGGATGTTCAGACCTTCAAGCAAAAAGATGGTGAATCCCTCTATGAAGCTTGGGAAAGATACAAGCAGCTGACCAAAAGGTGTCCATCTGACATGTTTTCAGAATGGACCCTATTAGACATATTCTATTATGGTCTTTCTGAATTTTCGAAAATGTCATTGGACCATTCTGCAGGTGGATCTATTCACCTAAAGAAAACGCCTGAAGAGGCTCAAGAACTCATTGACATGGTTGCAAACAACCAATTCATGTACACTTCTGAGAGGAATTCCGTGAATAATGGGATACCTCAGAAGAAAGGAGTTCTTGAAATTGATGCTCTGAATGCCATATTGGCTCAGAACAAAGTGTTGACTCAACAGGTCAACATGATCTCTCAAAATTTGAATGGATGGCAACATGCATCCAACAGTACTAAAGAGGCAGCTTCTGAAGAAGCTTATGATCCTGAGAACCCTGCCATGGCAGAGGTTAATTACATGGGTGAACCTTATGGAAACACCTATAATTCATCATGGAGAAATCATCCAAATTTCTCATGGAAGGATCAACAAAAGCCTCAACAAGGCTTTAACAATGGTGGATGCAATAGGCTGAGCAATAGCAAGCCTTATCCATCATCTTCTCAGCAACAGACATAGAATTCTGAACAAAATACTTCCAATTTAGCCAATCTAGTCTCTGATCTGTCAAAGGCCACTTTCAGTTTCATGAGTGAAACAAGATCCTCCATCAGAAATCTCGAGGCACAAGTGGGCCAGCTGAGTAAGAAAGTCATTGAAACTCCTCCCAGTATTCTCCCAAGCAATACAGAAGAGAATCCAAAAGGAGAGTGCAAGGCCATTGATGTGATCAATGTGGCCAAATGCACAAGGGAGGAGGAGGACGAAAATCCTAGTGAGGAAGACCTCCTGGGACGTCTCTCAAGTAAGAAGGAGTTTCCTATTAAGGATCCAAAGGAATCTGAGGCTCATACAGAGACCATAGAGATTCCATTAAATCTCCTTCTGCCATTCATGAGCTCTGAAGACTATTCTTCCTCTGAAGAGGATGAAGATGTGACTGGAGAGCAAGTTGCTCAATATTTAGGAGCTATCATGAAGCTGAATGCCAAGTTGTTTGGTAATGAGACTTGGGAAAGTGAACCTCCCTTGCTCATTAGTGAACTATATACTTGGATTCAGAAAATTTTACCTCAAAAGAGACAAGATCCTGGCAAGTTCTTAATACCTTGTACCATAGGCACCATGACCTTTGAAAAGGCTCTATGTGATCTAGGGTTAGGGATAAATCTTATGCCACTCTCTGTAATGGAGAAGCTGGGGATCATTGAGGTACAACCTGCCTTGTTCTCATTACAATTGGCAGACAAGTCATTGAGACAAGCTTATGGAATAGTGGAGGACGTGTTAGTAAAGGTTAAAGGCCTTTACATCCCTGCTGATTTCATAATCTTAGACACTAGGAAGGAAGAGGATGAATGCATAATCCTTGGAAGACCTTTCCTAGCCACAGCAGGAGCTGTGATAGATGTCAACAGAGGTGAACTAGTCCTTCAATTGAATGGGGACTACCTTGTGTTTAAGGCACATGGCCATCCCTCTGTGACAAAAGAGAGTAAGCATGAAGAGCTTCTCTCAGTTCAGAGTCAAGAAGAGCCCCCACAGTCAAACTCTAAGTTTGGTGTTAAGACCCCATATCCAAACTCTAAGTTTGGTGTTGGGACTATACAACATTGACCTGATCACCTTTGTGGCTCCATGAGAGCCACTGTCAAGCTATTGACATTAAAGAAGCGCTTGTTGGGAGGCAACCCAATTTTATTTATCTAATTTTTATTTTATTGTTATTTTGTGTTTTATTAGGTACATGATCATGAGGAGTCATGAAAAAAATGTAAAAATTAAAAACAGAATAAAAAACAGCAGAAAAAAAATCACACCCTGGAGGAAGCACAGGCTGGCGTTCAACGCCAGTAAGGAGCATCTGGCTGGCGTTCAACGCCAGAACAGAGCATGAAACTGGCGCTGAACGCCAGAAACAAGCAACATTCTGGCGCTGAACGCCAGGAATGTGCCTAGAGGAAAAGCTGGCGCTGAACGCCAGTAACAAGCATGAAACTGGCGTTCAACGCCAGAAACATGTTACATGTGGGTGTTGAACGCCCAGAATGTGCACCACTCGGCGTTTAAACGCCAGAATAGTGTGCAAAGGCATTTTACATGCCTACTTGGTGCAGGGATGGAATTCCTTGACACCTCAGGATCTGTGGACCCCACAGGATCACCTCAGGATCTGTGGACCCCACAGGATCCCCACCTAACATATTCCCACCTTACCTCCTAATCCTATTTTACTCTTCCCAATGTCACACTTCCCAACAACTTCAATCCCTGAATTTCTCTTCCCAATAAACACTCCTCCCCAAAACCCTTCACCAATCACCTCCATCTCTCTTCCCAATTACCCCCTTCACCACTCACATCCATCCACTCTTCCCCATAAACCCCATTCACCTTCAAAATTCAAATTCTCTTTTCCCACCCAATCCCACCCGTATAGCCGAATACACACATCCCTCAATCTCCTCCATATCTTCTTCTTATTCTTCATCTTTTCTTTCTTCTCTTGCTCGAGGGCGAGCAATTTTCTAAGTTTGGTGTGGTAAAAGCATAGCTTTTTGCTTTTCCATAACCATTAATGGCACCTAAGGCCAGAGACATCCAAAAAAAAAGAAGAAGAGAAAAAAAGGGAAGACAAAAGCTTCCACCTCTGAGTCATGGGAGATGGACAGACTCATGTAAAGGGTTTATAGCTCAGTGGTAGAACATTTGACTGCAAATCAAGAGATCCCTGAGATACCCCAGGGGATAAATTGTCCTCCACACAATTATTGGGAGCAACTAAGGATAGGAGCACCAAAATTACTAGGAATCATTCAACAGAAGCAAGGAAGAGACATAGAGGAGCTCAAAGAGCACCATTGGTTCTTCAAGAAGGCGCCACCCTCACTAAGGTGGACTCATTCCTTGTTCTTATTTCTCTATTTTTTTGATTTTTTTATGCTTCATGTTTATTTATGTTTTGTGTCTCTACTTCATGATCATTAGTGTTTAGTAACTATGTCTTAAAGCTATGAATAAATTCTATTAATCCTTCACCTCTCTTAAATGAAAATTGTTTTTAATTCAAAAGAACAAGAAGTACATGAATTTCAAAAATTGTCCTTGAATTTAATTTAATTATATTGATGTGGTGACAATACTTTTTGTTTTCTGAATGAATGCTTGAACAGCGCATATTTTTTATCTTGTTGTTTATGAATGTTAAAACTGTTGGCTCTTGAAAGAATGATGAACAAAGAGAAATGTTATTGATGATCTGAAAAATCATGAAATTGATTTTTGAAGCAAGAAAAAGCAGTGAAAAACAAAAGCTTGCGAAAAAAAAAAGAAAAAAAGGTGGCGAAAAAAATTAGAAAGAAAAAAGAAAAAGCAAGCAGAAAAAGCCAATAGCCCTTAAAACCAAAAGGCAAGGGTAAAAAGGATCCAAGGATTTGAGCATCAATGGATAGGAGGGCCCAAGGAAATAAAATCCAGGCCTAAGCGGCTAAATCAAGCTGTCCCTAACCATGTGCTTGTGTCATGAAAGTCCAAGTGAAAAGCTTGAGACTGAGTGGTTAAAGTTGTGATCCAAAGCAAAAGAGTGTGCTTAAGAGCTCTGGACACCTCTAACTGGGGACTCTAGCAAAGCTGAGTTATAATCTGAAAAGGTTCACCCAGTTATGTGTCTGTGGCATTTGTGTATCCGGTGGTAATACAGGAAAATAAAGTGCTTAGGGCCACGGCCAAGACTCATAAGTAGCTGTGTTCAAGAATCAACATGTTTAACTAGGAAAGTCAATAACACTATCCAAAATTCTATGTTCCTAGAGAAGCCAATCATTCTAAACTTCAAAGGAAAAAGTGAGATGCCAAAACTGTTCAGAAGCAAAAAGCTACAAGTCCCGCTCATCTAATTATAATTAATATCATTGATATTCTGAAATTTATAGTATATTCTCTTCTTTTTATCCTAATTGATTTTTAGGTGCTTGGGGACAAGCAACAATTTAAGTTTGGTGTTGTGATGAGCGGATAATTTATACGCTTTTTGGCATTATTTTTAGGTAGTTTTTAGTAAGTTCAAGCTACTTTTAGGGATGTTTTCATTAGTTTTTATGTTAAATTCACATTTCTGGACTTTACTATGAGTTTGTGTGTTTTTCTGTGATTTCAGGTAATTTCTGGCTGAAATTGAGGGACTTGAGCAAAACTCTGAAAAAGGCTGACAAAAGGACTGCTGATGCTGTTGGAATCTGACCTCCCTGCACTCGAAATGGATTTTCTGGAGCTACAGAACTCTAAATGGTGCGCTCTCAACGGCGTTGGAAAGTAGACATCCAGAGCTTTCCTTCAATATATAATAGTCTATACTTTATTCTGAAATTGACGATGTAACTTGGCGTTGAACGCCAAGTACATGCTGCTGTCTGGAGTTAAACGCCAGAAACACGTCATGATCCGGAGTTGAACGCCCAAAACACGTCATAACTTTGAGTTCAACTCCAATAAACGCCTCAGCTCGTGGATAGATCAAGCTCAGCCCAAGCATACACCAAGTGGGCCCCGGAAGTGGATTTATGCATCAATTACTTACTCATGTAAACCCTAGTAGCTAGTTTATTATAAATAGGACTTTTTACTAGTGTATTAGACATCTCTGGACGCCTAGTCCTTAGACCACGGGGGCTGGCCATTCGGCCATGCCTGAACCTTTAACTTATGTATTTTCAATAGTGGAGTTTCTGCACACCATAGATTAAGGGTGTGAAGCTCTGCTGTACCTCAAGTTTCAATACAATTATTATTACTTTCTATTCAATTCTCTTTTATTCTTATTCCAAGATATACGTTGCACAACACATTGATGAATGTGATGATCCGTGACACTCATCATCATTCTGACCTATGAACGTGCGTGACTGACAACCACTTCCGTTCTACTCTAGGCCGGGCGCATATCTCTTAGATTCCCCAACAGAATCTTCGTGGTATAAGCTAGATAGATGGCGGCATTCATGGGGATCCGGAAAGTCTAACCTTGTCTGTGGTATTCCGAGTAGGATCCCGGGAATCCGAAAAGTCTAACCTTGTCTGTGGTATTCCGAGTAGGATTCTGGTATTGAATGACTGTGCGAGCTTCAAACACCTGAAGGCTGGGCGTGATGACAAACGCAAAAGAATCAATGGATTCTACTCTAACCTGATTGAGAACCGACAGATGATTAGCCGTGCTGTGACAGAGCATTTGGACCATTTTCACTGAGAGGATGGGATGTAGTTATCAACAAGGGTGATGCTTCCAGACGATTAGCCGTGCAGTGACAGCGCATAGGACCATTTTCCCGAGAGGACTAAAAGTAGCCATTGATGATGGTGATGTCCTACATACAGCTTGCCATGGAAAGGAGTAGGAAGGATTGGATGAATGTAATAAAAAAGTAGAGATTCGAGAGGAGCACAGCATCTCCATAAGCCTATCTGAAATTCCCACTATTGATTTACATAAGTATTTCTATCCCTTTTTATTTTCTATTTATTATTAATTTTCGAAACCCAAAACCATTTAATATGCCTAACTGAGATTTACAAGGTGACCATAGCTTGCTTCATACCAACAATCTCTGTGGGATCGACCCTTACTCACGTAAGGTATTACTTGGATGACCCAGTACACTTGCTGGTTAAGTTGAACGGAGTTGTGAGCTTCTCTAACAGTGCCTGGAACTCTTGTATCACAATTTCGTCTACCAGTTGCCTCCCAACAAGCACTTCTTTATCGTCATTAGCTTGACATCCTTCATCCTTGTTCATCCCAGCTCATGGATGCTTTCTTCTTTGTTCCAAGATCCTCCTAGGTAATGCTTGGCTCTGTGACCATTTGCTGTGAATGTGTCCTTTTTAGCTTCATTCAGAAGTTCAAGGATCCCATAAGGGAGAACCTTTGCCACCAAGTAAGGACCAGTCCATTTGGACTTGAGTTTTCCAGGAAAAACCTTGAGCATGGAGTTATATAAGAGTACTTGTTGTCCTAGTTTGAACTCCCTTTTTAAGATTTTCTTGTCATGCCACTTTTTAGCTCTTTCCTTGTATATCTTTGCATTCTCATAAGCCTCCAATCTGAATTCATCCAGCTCATTGAGTTGCAATAGCCTTTTCTCTCCTGCTGATTGAGAGTCAAGATTGAGGAGCTTAGTGGCTCAGTAAGTTTTATGTTCTAGCTCCACAAAAAGGTGACATGATTTTCCATAGATTAGCTGAAAGGGTGACTTTCCAATTGGGGTTCTGAATGCGGTTCTATACGCCCACAGGGCATCATCCAATTTTCTTGTCCAGTCTTTCCTTGTGACTCCAACTGTCTTCTCCAAGATTCTTTTTAGCTCCCTGTTAGCCAATTCAGCCTGGCCATTAGTTTGAGGGTGATATGGTGTGGCCACTTTGTGAATTACTCCATATTTGTGGAGTAGTTTTTCCATTTGTTTGTTACGAAAATGGCTGCCACCATCACTGATAAGGCCTTTAGGCACTCCATATCTGGTGAAGATGTGTCTTTTAAGGAACTGAAGAACAATTCGTGCACCACATGCAGTTATTGCGATGGTCTCTACCCACTTGGATACATATTATTCCACTGCTACCAGAATGTATTTGGGGGAATAGGATGGGGGAAAAGGGCCCATAAAATCCATACCCTAGAGATCAAACAATTCCAGTTCCAAAATGAAGTTTTGAGGCATTTCATTCCTCTTTGTTAACTCTCCAACTCTTTGACATTCATTACATTGGTGCACAAACTCTCTGGCATCTTTGAATATAGTTGGCCAATAAAATCCACTTTGAAGCACTTTAGCTGCTGTTATTTCTGGCCCAAAATGCCCACCATAAGCTGAACCATGGCAGTGCCACAATATGTCTCTTATCTCATTTTGAGGAATACATCTTCTAATTATCCCATTTGGACACCTCTTGAACAAGAATGGCTCATCCCACAAGAATTTCTTGGCTTCATTACACAACTTCTTCACTTGTTGCTTGGTAAACTCTTGAGGAATCTTTCTACTAACCTTGTAGTTTGCAATATCAGCAAACCAATGTGCTTGCTGTATCTGGAGAAGATGTTCATCTGGGAACTTTTCATTCACTGGTTGTGGTGTATCTTGGTTGGCCTCTTGTGGTAATCTTGACAAATAGTCTGCCACTTGGTTCTCGCTTCCTTTCCTATCCTTCACCTCAATGTCAAATTCTTGTAACATTAGCACCCACCTAATAAGCCTTGGCTTGGAATCATGTTTAGACATGAGAAACTTGAGAGCAGCATGATTAGTATAGACTACAACTTTTGATCCAATCAAGTATTGTCTGAATTTGTCAAATGCATACACAATAGCCAAAAGCTCTTTCTCTATGGTGGTATAATTCTTTTGTGCCTCATTTAACACCTTGCTTGCATAATATATGATATGGTGTAGCTTGTCTTTCTTTTGCCCCAATACAGCACCAATTACAACATCACTTGCATCACACATAAGTTCAAAAGAAAGTCCCCATTCAGGGGGTGTGATGATTGGTGCTGTAGTGAGTTTCTTCTTCAAAGCTTTAAAGGCATGCTTGCAGTTGTCATCAAAGATGAAAGAATTATCAACCATTAACAAATTGCTTAGTGGTTTGGCTATTTTTGAAAAATCCTTGATGAATCTTCTATAAAACCTAGCATGCCCAAGAAAATTTCTCACTGCTTTTACATTGACAGGGACAAGAAGTTTTTCTATAATTTCTGTCTTAGCTCTGTCAACCTCTATACCCTTACTTGAAACCTTATGCCCAAGAATAATTTTCTCAGGTACCATGAAGTGGCATTTTTCCCAATTTAACACCAAATTAGTTTCTTGGCATCTTTTCAAAACAAGGGTTAGATATTGCAGACAAGTATCAAAAGAGTTACCAAAGACAGAGAAATCATCCATAAAGACCTCTAAGAATTTTTTTACCATATCAGAAAAAATGGAGAGCATACACCTTTGAAAGGTTAGTGGAGTGTTGCATAGCCCAAAAGGCATCCTCTTGTAGGTGAAGACTCCAAATGGACATGTGAAGAAAGTCTTTTCTTGGTCTTCGGGATCTACTACTATTTAATTATATCCAGAATATCCATCCAAGAAGCAGTAATAAGCATGACCAGCCAATCTTTCAAGCATTTGATTAATGAAATAGAGAGGGAAGTAATATTTTCTTGTGGCCTCATTCAATCTTCTGTAATCAATACACATCATCCACCCTGTTACAGTTCTTATGGGAATGAGTTCATTCTTCTCGTTGGTGATGACAGTCATTCCACCCTTTTTTGGCACCACTTGAACTAGTCTTACCCATGGATTGTCAGAGATTGGATAGATAATCCCAGCATTTCACAATTTCATTACTTCCTTCTGGACTACCTCCTTCATGGTTGGGTTTAATCTCTTCTGAGGTTGCACCATTTGTCTTGAATCTTCTTCCAGCAAGATTTTGTGCATGCAGATGGCAGAGCTTATGCCCTTAATATCATTAATTGTCCATCCTAAAGCTGTTTTGTGAGCTTTCAACACTTCAATCAGCTTTGATTCATCTTCCATGTTTCGGAAGGAATTGATGATTACTAGCAGATCCTCCTCTCCTCCAAGAAATGCATATTTGAGATGAGGAGGGAGGGGCTTCAATTCTTGTTTTGGCTTCTCCTCCATCTTGCCCTCACAGGAGACTTTAGTTACTTGTTCCTCTAAGACTTCTTGGGCTGTCTCCATTTCTTCCTCTTGTGCGTCTTGACCGTGTGTTTCAAGCAGCTCTTCATCCAATTCTTCTATCATCTCCACCCTCATATGCTTTTTACTCTCAGGGGATATTGTATGGCCTTAAAGACATTGATGATCATTTGTTCATTATGCACCTTGAGGGTCATTTCACCTTTCTCTACATCAATGATGGCTCTTGTAGTGGCTAAGAAAGGTTGCCCAAAGATAATTGAGTTGTGTCCCTCTTCTTCCATGTCTAAAATGACAAAATCAACAAGAAAAATGAATTCTTCCACCTTCACCAATAAGTTTTCCATAACTCCATTAGGTATCTTGAGTGATCTATCAGCCATTTGAAGTGACATTCTGATAGGCTTGACTTCCTCTATTGCAAGCTTTTTCGTTAGTGAGAGAGGCATCAAATTGATGCTGGCAGCTAAGTCACAGAGAGCTTTTTCCAAGGTCATATTGCCAATGGTGCATGATATGATGAAACTCCTAGGATCTTTGAGCTTTGGTGGGAGACCCTTTTGAATCACTGCACTACATTCTTGTGTCAAGATCACTGTCTCCTTTTCATTCCAGCTTATCTTCTTGTTAATGAGTTCTTTGAGGAATTTTGTATATAGAGGCATCTGCTCCAATGCTTCAGCAAGTGGGATATTGATTTTCAGCTTCTTAAAAACCTCTAGAAACTTGGGAAATTATTGGTCTTTGAGCTCTCTTTGCAACCTTTGAGGGTATGGCAGAGGAGGGATGTAATGTTTAACCTCCTTCCTCTGTTCTTGTGAGGGTTTTGTCATGACTTGTTTTCCCTTCTTTGAAGCTTGTGGTTCTTCCTCCTTCTTCCTGGAATTTTCTTGGTCTTTTTCCTTTGCTGCTACGTCTTCCCTGCTGTTAGCCTTGTCAATTTCCAATTGTCTTCCACTCTTGAGTTGAATTGCTTTACATTCCTCCTTGGGGTTGAGAATGGTATCACTTGAAAATGCATTGGTTGGCCTTTCAGCAAGCTGTTTTGATAATTGTCCTATTTGTCTCTCCAAATTCCTCAATAAGGCTTCATGGTTCTTGTTAGCCAATTCTTGATACTTCATCATCTTTTCCATCATATCTCTAAATTGGAGATTCTTTGGGACTCTTGGGGTGGTTGTGGTTGAGTCTGGGATGTGGATGGTGAATGAAAATTGTGTTGGTTAGTTGATTGGTTATTTGGCGGGTAGTAATTGGATACAGGATGGTTATTTTGTGGTTTTCTGTATGGATTTTGGTTAATATTTTGATGGTTTTGATGGTTTGTGTTTCAAAAATTATTTTGGTTGGAGTTTCTTTGCCAAGGCTGCTGGTTCTGGTTCTCTCCCCACTTCAAATTGGGGTGGTTTCTCCAAGATATGTTGTAAGTGTCTCTATGGAAATCATTCTGTCCAGCTCCTTAATTGTGCATATACTGGACTTGTTTAGGCTGCTGTTCTTCATAGCTTTCCTCCTACTGTCCCCACACAACTGGTGGTTGATTAGTTGTGCTTACTGCTGCAAGCTGCAAGCCATCCATCCTTTTTGACATCATTTCTATTTGCTGTTGAAGTTGCTGATGCATGATTTTATTTTGAGCCAAGATTGTATCAACACCTTCAAGCTCAAATACACCTCTCTTTGGAGCTGCTTGCCTTTTAGAAGAGTAAAAATACTCATTGTTGGCTACCATGTCTATCAGATCATGTGCCTCTTGAGCAGTTTTTATCATTTGCACGGATCCTCCTGAAGAATAATCCAAGGCTTTCCTTGAACTCATGGTCAAGCCTTCATAGAAATTCTCTAACTCCACCCACTCACTGAACATCCCCTCAGGGCATCTTCTGATCAAAGCTTTATACCTATCCCAGGATTCATACAATGATTCTCATTCTAACTGCCTAAAGGTTTGCACATTAGTTTTCAGCTTAATGACTCTTTGAGGAGGGTAGAATTTGGCTAGAAATTCACTAACTAGATCATCCTAGTTGGTGATGCTTTCTTTAGGGAAGGTTTCTAACCAATGTGTGGCTTTGTCTCTCAGTGAGAATGGGAATAACAAGAGCTTATAGATGTTAGGGTAGACTCCATTTGTTTTGACAGTATCACAAATTCTCAAGAACACAGAGAGGTGTTGGTTTGGATCTTCAGCAGTACGTCCTCCATAGTGACAATTGTTCTGGACCAGGGTGATCAATTGAGACTTGAGTTCGAAGTTATTAGCATAGACATTGGGGGTTAAGATACTGCTCCCACAATTCCTTAGGTTGGGGATAGTGTAAGAGGCTAATACTCTTCTCTGAGGTTGTCCATTGTTGTTAACCACATCCTCAGGTGGATTAGGGATATTACACTCCATCTCTTGATTTTCTTCTTCTGATTCTTCTCCAATAACACCATTCCCTCTTGCTTCTCTTCTCAATCTCAAGAATGTTTTCTCTGGCTCAAAATCAAAGAAAGTGGATTCACCTCTTCTCCCACCTGGCATACAACCAGAACAAACACAAAAAAAAAAAAACACAAACAGAGCACTCTGTTGCTAGAGTGCAGTTAAGGTTAGCAGAAACAAAATATCAAACAATTAGTATGCTTAGTGAAAACTAAAGAAAATGCTTAATCTAGATTATCACCTTACTTAATCATTGTCAATCTAAATCAATCCCAGGCAATGACGCCAAAAACTTGATGGGGAAAATCGATTCCACACAACTCACCGACAAGTATACCGGGTCGCATCAAGTAGTAAAACTCACAAGAGTGAGGTCGATCCCACGAGGATTGATTGTGACTAAGCAACTTTAGTTAGATGATGAATTTAGTTAAGCTGATAGTTGTTGAATTGAGTGAAGTCTGATCAAGTAGAATGTAAATTGCAAAAATCTAAACTGCAGAATGTAAATTAACTGAAACTTAAATAGCAAGAAACTTAAATTGCTGAATCTTAAAGTGCAAGAAATTTAAAAGAGCTGAAACTTAAATTACTGAATCTTAAAGTGCAAGAAAGTAGAATTACAGAATCTAAATTGCATGAATTATAAAGGAAATTGGGTGCAAGGATTTAAACAGCAAGATAATTCGAAAAAGGAAATCAGAAAAGTTTTGAATGATGAAAATCAGAGAAAGTGCTTCATCAGGGATTGGAGATATTCTAATCCTTCATGAATAAATTGTGTCTCAATGATGCACCACTATTTCGTGGTACATCTTGTGCTTAATTGAGTGGATTTTATCTACTATTCTCACACTTATTCATATAATTCGCATGTTTTACATTTCCCTTCCTAATTTTGTGCTATAACTGAAAATATGCTTCTTTGGCCTTAAATTTGCTAGTTTTAATCCTCTCTTATTACCATTCGATACCGTGATATGTGTGTTCAGTGTTTTCAGAGATTATAGGGCAGGAATGGCGTAGAGGATGGAAAGGAAGCATGCAAAAGTGGAAAGAATACAAGAAATTGAAGGAATTGCAAAGCTGTCAAGCCTGACTTCTTCGTACTCAATCAATCATAACTTGAGCTACAGGGGTCCAAATGAGGCTGTTCCAGTTGCGTTGGAAAGCTAATATCTGGGCTTCAAAATGATATAAGATTTGCCATGGTTGCTTTGCTGTTAGGCGACCGTACGCGTGCATGACGCATACGCGTGACGGAGCCACGTGCTGTACGTATCAGAAACTACTGGGGGCAATTTATGGGCTGTTTTTGGCCCAGTTTTTAGCCCAAAAACAGAGATTAGAGGCTGCAGAGTGGAGGAATAAGGGGGATTCAATCATTATTCACAATTTAGGTTTTAGAGGTAATTTTCTAGAGAGAGAGGCTCTCTCCTCTCTCTAGGTTTTAGGATTCTTAGTTTTATTCCTTTTCAATTTCAGATTTCTATTATACTTTAATTTAGTTTTCTTCTACTCTTATTTGTTCTAGTATTTTAGTTTATCTATCTTCTCTTGTTGATCTATTTATTCTACAATTTAGTTTATGAACTCCTCATGTTAGATTGCTTTTCCTCTTAATGGAATTTGAAGTATTTCATGTTTATATTCTCTTATTACTTTTTTATGCTTTTATTTTATGCCTTCCAAGTGTTTGACAAAATACTTGGAAGGATGTTAGAGTAGGATTTTATGTTATTAGCTTGGGATGGTAACTTAGGAACTCTTGGGTTACTAATGTCCAAGTAATTGATGATTGGGAGCCAATAAATCTAGTTCTCACTAATTGAATTGGTGGAGAGCTAGGACTTATGGATTTGGATTGATATAGTTCATTTAACTTTCTTTTACTACAAGTTAGATGATGACTTAATGGGATTGATCCTTGCCAATTCTCATGTTGTGGTTAGTGATAAGGATAGAGATCCTTGACCACCGAACCTTGCCAAGACCTTTTTATCATTTGAATTTCCTTGCAATTTACTTTTCTTGTTTCCTATCTCAAAACCCCAAAGATACAACTCATAACCAATAATAAGAACACTTCCCTGCAATTTCTTGAGAGACGAACCAAGGTTTGAATACTTCGATTTTTATTTTTAAGGGGTTTGTTACTTGTGACAACCAAAATTTTTGTATGAAAGCATTCTTTATGGTTTGGAAACTATACTTGCAACGAGAATTTATTGTGAAATTCTTTACCACACAAAAATCTGATCATCACTCAACTCCTTCATCACTCATGTGAGTAGATCTATGGCGGATTGAAAATGATTGGATCCCAATTTCTTGGTAATCCAATCTCTCTAATCACAATCAATCTTGCCAATTCCTTGATCTAATTATCATGAGAAGAGGTTAAGTATAAATCTCTCATCAATAAGCCACACTAACTCTCAAGATATCAATTCCTCCCGAATAGTGTTGATTAAGAGAGTAGTGAAGGATAGATCTCCAATTCTAATGCAAGTGATTCCCCTTCCGAGGCTCACACAAGCATTCAATTAAATTCAGCCCCCGCCAAGAGTGAAGAATTCTAAATCAAAATAGAAGATATCCAATAGCTACAGAAATGAATTGAGAAGAAGAAGAATGTCATTGATTCATTGAAATTACAATAGAGCTCCTCCCCCTAATGAAATTGGGGTTTAGTTCATCATTGCTCAAGTAAAACCAGAAAGTAGAAAGTTGTAGAGAGAAGTGCAGAAGAAAATACAAAGTGAAAAAAAAATCAAATCTGTAACTAACTATGCTGAAATTCCTTACTAACTAACTATGCTCAAATCTGTAACCAATTGAGGAGGGGAGTGTGCCAATTGTGCCTTTCTGGTATTGAAGTTAGAGTCAACATTTTTGGGAAAATGTTGAGTCAAACGTCCTTGTAAAAAAAAGGCTTATGGTTGCTGTCATCAACATTTGACTCAACGTTGAAGCGCCAAGGTTTGCCTATCCACACGTACGCGTGACTTACGCATACGCGTGAATGGTGCAAAATACCACCCTACGCATTTGCGTGTCCTGGGCTTTTGCGTGTTTGGGGTCAGAAAATACATCCACGCGTGCGCGTAACCTGCACGTGCGCGTGGATGCAAATCCCCCAATACCAGTTTTAAAAGCTTTTTTGAAGGCATTGGACTCAACATTTGAGTGGCAACGTTCCCTCAAACGTTTCTCTATCCACGCGTGCGCGTACCATACGCGTGCGCGTGGATTATCAAAATTTCAGCTTACGCGTATGCGCTGCCTGTGCGTGCGCGTCGATACTCTTTTTCAAAATTGAGATTTTGGAAATCAGATCACGCATGTTGGCATCAGTGTTTGACTCAACGTTGGAGTGCCAACGTTGGTCTATCCACGCGTGCGCATAAGTTACGTGTGCGCGTGGATTGTCAAAAATTCAAATCCACGCATGCGCGCATAGAATGCGTATGCATCACTGTAATTTTTTCCATTTTCAAGAAAGCACATTTCATTAGAAATGTTGGGGGTAACGTTGGCTTGCCAACGTTCCCTCCAACGTTGGCATCAAAGCTCAGTTCTTTCCCCACGTTTGAGGCTTACTTCCTCTGCTTTGCTTCTTCATCTTCTTTTTCTTATTCTTTCTTGCTTCATTCTCTCCTACAATCAATCAAACAAAATGCCTCATAGTTTGCTATAATCATGAGGTATTTGCATTATTCATAACATCTATTAAAAGTAGTACAAAACCTTATGAAAAAGCACATAAACAACCATATTTACTTGACTTAGGAGATGCATGAATTTCCAATCCAATTGCTTACTTCTTGCTCAAGAAAGTTCATAAAACCTACTAAAAACTAGTGAAAAATGCTTGTGCAACTAGTATAAGATGACTTGTCATCAGTTATATCTAGCCTTGTGCACACCATAACATACATTAAACTACCCACGACTAATGCAGATGTAACTTTTTGCATGTCTTTCTTCACTTCTTCACTTAATGGACTTTGCTTGCAACTTAATTTGAAGTGTATAGCAAGAGGAGTACTAACAACATTTGCTTTCTCCATTTGGAACCTGTGCATCATTGTCTCAATGTATTTCTCTTGTGATAGCCAAAGTTTCTTCTCCTTTCTATCACGCTCAATTCTTATACTAAGAATCTGCTTTGCCGGCCCAAAATCCTTCATTGCAAATGACATCACTAGTTGCTTCTTCAACATATTAATCCTAGAAGTATTCTGGCCAATAATAAGTACGTCATCAACATATATCAAAAAGGTCATAAAATCATTACAAGCAAACTGTTTAAGAAATACACAATGATCAGAAGTAGTCTTTTTGTAGCCTTGTTCTGCCATAATAGACTCAAACTTCTTGTACCATCGTCTCGGAGCTTGCTTCAAGCCATACAAGCTCTTTTTCAGTTTGCAAACATGATCCTCTTTTCCTTTTACTATGAAACCTTCATGTTGTTCCATGTGAATTTCATCCTTAAGATCACCATGAAGGAAAGTTGTTTTCATATCCATATGCTCTATCTCTAAATCAAGACTTGCAGCTAAACTCAAAACAGTTCTAATAAAAGATATTCTCACAACCGGTGAAAAGATTTCATTATAGTTAACTCTCTTCTTCTACCTATAGCACTTGACCACCAATCTAGCCTTTTATCTTGAAGACTGAGAATTTTCTTCATGCTTCAACCTATACACCCACTTGTTGTGCAAAGCTTTCTTCTTTTTTGTTAACTTCATAAGTTCAAATGTTTGATTATCATGCTAGGATTTCATTTTATCTTGCATTACATCAAACCATTTCTTATTATCGTCACCTTTCATAGATTCCTCATAACATTTAAGTTCTCCCCCATCAGTCAAGGTCACATACCTATCAATAAATGTCACATACTCATTAGAGAAAAGCTCGTTGAAGGTCGTTGCTCTCTAGTAGACCTCCTAGGATGGAAACCTGATGGATCTTCAGGTAGCTCAGGTTGATTATCAACATCATCATCAACTGGAGCATCAATTGGATCTCCTATCTGCTGATCATCAGGAACCAAAGACCTATTTTGCTATATATGTTCCTGATCTTAATTCTCTGCTAGTTCTGGTGAAAGATGTGGCTGAACTGGATCTACATCAGTCAAGTTACTGCTCTATTGAGATTGACTCTTCTTTGTCTTATCAATGTCTTCAATAATCTGGTCTTCAATAAACTCTACATCATGGCTTCTAACAAGCTTCTTTTAACTTGATCATAAAGCCTGTAACCAAATTCATCCTGACCATACCCAATATAAAATCATTGGCTTGTCTTCACATCCAACTTGGACTTATCATTTGGAACATGAACAAATGCTTTGCATCCAAAGACTCTCAAGTAGCCATACGAGATATCTTTGATCGACCAAATATGATCCAGAACATCATTATCCAAAGCAATTGTAGGACTCAAAATAATCACATGAGCCACTGTAAGTAATGCTTCACCCTGAAAGACTTTAGGTATCTTAGCTTCAGTAAGCATACACTTAACTCTTTCAATTAGTGTTCTATTCATCGTTTCTGCCAAACCATTCAATTGAGGTGTTTTAGGAGGTGTCTTTTCATGCCTAATACCTTACTGCTTGCAATAGTCATCAAATGATCCACGATACTCACCGCCATTATTAATGCAAATACATTTAAGCTTTTTACTTGTCTGCCTCTCAATGAAAGCTTGGAATTGTTTGAACTTTTTCAATCCAAAGCTTGGTTCTTTGTCTTCAAAGCATAAGTCCAAATCTTTCTTGAATGATCATCAATAAAAGTAATAAAGTAAATAGCTCCATGATGCCTAGGAATCTTTAGTTATTTTTAGTTTTTTTTAATTAGTTTTCCTATATTTGAATCAAAGTTCTTATGGCATTAGTGAAGTTTTTATAAATAATCACATGTTTGGAGTTATTTTAGAATGTTTGTATTTTCAAAATTTATTTTCAAGAAATCAAGATTAAAGGACAAGAAAATATAAGTATACTTTCGGGGAAGAAATACAAGGTTGGCGCCAGGCTTCAAGAGGCCAAGCCCAGCCCCAACATGAGAAAGCCCAGCGCCAGAAATAGACACCCAACCTCAGGCCTCCAAGCCCATCGCCTTTGCTCCCAAGCCCAAATGGGCGCCCAAATCCTTGCTCTAGAGCCCGGCGCCTTTGTTCCCTTGAGAACAAAACTTGTGCTGGTGCCCAACTCCAAGAAGTCACGCGCAGCGCCACCCAATCTTCAAACCACTTGGCGCTCAACACCCAATCCTGAAGCCCAGTGCCAAGTAAAATTTCAACTCCCAGTGGACTAGAATTCATCCAAGCCCAGTGTCAATCCATGGAGCCTAGCGCCAAGTCCATAATTCACTCCTAGGAAGCTCTAAAATCAACCAAAGATTCAAGATTTAAAAACTTACTTAGCATAAACTTCTTCTAGAAAGATAATATTTGGTTGTTAGGATTTAATTTTGATTAGATTTGAATTATTATTTTGAATTTGAATAAGTTATTTTCTTACTCTTCAAAAGATAAGATTAGTTTTTGAATTCCAATTAATTAGAAAGTTAGAATATAAATAAGTGAACAATGTTCATAGAGAATTGAGGGATCTTTGGATCATAGAACAATAACTGGAGCCATCTAGTATCTCATTAGTTTTAGGTTGTTTTTATTTTTACTATGAGTAACTAAACCTCCTCCAGTTAAAGGTTAGGAGCTTTGTTTGATTTTATAGATTAGTAATGTAAGTGTTTTCTTTACTTTTGTTCTGAGGGTTACCTGAAACAGTGATTTGGGCCTAAACGTGAGGTCCAAACCCCATCTGAGGCAGTGTTTGACTTGTTTTGGTGCCGTCGTCCGAGTTCCTCATGAGGAGGTGGGGGTGGTACTTGCAAGAAACTCCAATGCTTAAGTTAGCAAGGGTTTTAAACAGGTTTTTAATGGATTGGATCTTGAATATAGCTAAGGATGTTAGTGTATTTATAGTAGAGAGATAACCACCTTTAGAGTAGTTCCACCTTTGATGGTAAAGGACTGCTCCCTTTATCTTGGGAATTTATTGAGACCTCCCTTCTAGATAGAGTAGAGAGATAGTAAGAGATATTTCAGGAGGTAGTTCCTTATTCAGATAAGTAAGATTGAATCACCCTTGTTGTGCCCGACCTCTAAAAGGTTGGGTAAGTAGAGGAAGAGGCCACCTTTATGGGTTGGGCCTTTTAACCTTTTTGGGCCTGGCTTTGTTTTGGACCAGGGTATGAACAGTGCCCCTACTCAAGTCTTAGCTTTTATAAGATTGGGCTCGAGCATTTATGGCTTCAGTTTCCTTCGTTGAGTATACCACCTTCAAGAGGTCGGGTACTCGATGTGCTTCAAAAAATTTTCTAAATGTTCATACTGCTTAATGACACATCGTGCGTTATGTTGGGATCTGTAAGACCAGAAATTTCGGAAAATCTTATTAAGAGCTAATTTTTATTTATTTATTCATTAAGTATTTTAATCTCAGAAATTATTTTATTAAAGATAATTAAAGAAAAATTTGATTAATTGAGTTTAAAATAATTTAAGATTTTATTTGATTTTATAATTATCGAATTATTTTTTATATTTAAATTATAAAGTTTAGTAAATGTAAAATAATAAGAATTTTATATTATTGTTTTAAATAATTGAGTTTTGGAATTTAATAATATAAGTTTTATAAATAAAGAAAATTAATTATATTATCTCTAATTTTAAATCAAAATACTTGATTGAAAGCCAATTAGCAAATTGATAATTAAATAATATTTTTTTAAAGTAATTTTATGGAATTAAATTAGATTTTTAATTAATACTCTATACCTCTAATTTTATTAAAAATTACCTTAATCCTACCCTCACTTACTCACCACCACTCACCTAACCCTAAACCCTCCACCGCCACACCCCTCTCCCCAAAGTGAACACACACACACACAGAGAAGAAGTGAAAGAAAGGGAAAGAGAAAGGAAAAAATAGGAAAGAAAGAAAAGAAAGAAGGAAAGAAAGAAAGAAAGAAAGAAAGAAAGGGAGGGCGGAGAGGAAGAGAGTCTGGGAAGGGAGAAGGGACACACCACCACCACAGAGCGAGAGAGGGAGTGAGGCTGTGACAGGGAAGAGAGAAGAGAGGAGGGAGGCATCAATGCCTACTGCCACCGAGCCTGCTCCACCGCTGATCGTCCTGCTCTGTTGCAGTCGTCGCATGCATCGCCGTCCGAGGTGCGCCACCGACCCATCACCACCATGGCTGGGTTCTCATGAGTGTTAAGCCCAGACGAGAAAGGAGAGACACGAGCCTGAAACCCCAATGAGCTGGGGAGGATCAGTGCCGCCGCTATGCCATTCGTGGACTACATCGCCGCCACTGAAGGTTTCGATCATCCAACTTGCCGCTGTCGTTGCCTCGCCACCGATCTATCACCCTTGTCATCGTTGGGAGAGCAGAACCACGAGAGAGAGTCGTGGTGAGAGAAGGGTCATGCCCAGCGTCGTTGCCGCCTTTCCTCCACCGTCACCGAAGCTGGTGGGCTTGCCGTCATTGCACCTATGATGCTGCTGGGTCCCTGGAGCTTCACGTCGCTGTGCTGGCCGCCGGAGAATGCAGCTGAAGCCTCTGTCTTCTTGGGTTTTGATTGTTGCTAGTTACTCGAATGTACGCCGTCGTCGAAACTGGGCCAGATTTACCGGTAACTACTTCCTCCTTTCTTGAATCTGTTCCATTTCTTTTTTTCTCCGCTATTTTGATTTTGCTGGTGTCCTTGATATCTTACCAATAGGAATGGTTTTATTACCATTAGGACGGATGTGCAGGTCCCTAATTCTGTCCTTTGTTACTCCATCATTCTGTTTTCTCTAGCTGCAGTAAGTTATTCTAACCTTGCTATCCTTACCGTTGTTATTCTGTTATAGAGTATTGAGAATTTCGTGATATTGACATTCTAGGGTCGAGTTCCGGTAATTGCATGGTTGAAATAAAAGCTGTTTCTATTGTTATGGAAGTAAACGGAGCGGCGGATGCAACTGCCGTTGAGTGCAAGTTGAGAGAAAAAGGTTTATTTGATGTGTTTGATCTATGGGTTTTGATTATTCGAGGTAGGGGCGTCTTTCTAAAACTTGTTTTACTTTCTAGAGTTGTTATGAGTCGATATTAATGCGTAAAGTATATTTTTGTGATTTCGTGAGTCTTATGAATTGAATTGAGTTGTGTTGAATGAGAGAGATTGTTTGTTTGATTAATTGGTCGATCGATTGAGAAAGTTAAATATTCTTATTAGTTGGCTGGTGATGTTGAAGTGGTTTTTCTTGAATTACTGGAAGAGATTTAATATTGGTATTTAGTATAATTTTGGAAGTGTTTTGATTTTAGAAAATATTTAATATTATCATTTGATTTGATATTGAACCCAATTTGATATCGAAATTTGATTTAAAAACAAATCTGGAAAAGACTTGATATTTGGTAACGGTTTGTTCATTGAGAATAATTTGCTATTCTGGAAATGATTTGAAAGGGGTTTGAGGAATTGATTGGTTTGAAAATATTTGAGAAGGTCGAGAATTTTAAATTATTGATTGATGCGGTTGAAGTTGATTTAAATTGGGATTTATGAGATTGGTTGATTGAATTCTGGATTTTGTTGATTTCCTTCAGTTGAGTGCTATTGTCGTGATAATGGTTATTGGAAGTGATTTGAATGATTGACAAGCATTTGGTTTGGTTTGGTTGGGACCCGGATAGGGTGGCAAAGTCCGAATTTTAGGGGAGGTGCTGTCAAAATTTTTATGAGGATTTTTGGAAATTTTATTTTTTGTTAATTGAGATTTGAAGAATTATTTTAATTGAATGATTTGACTAAAGAAAATAGTATGGTTTGGGATTTCTGGTTGGATAAAAAATGATTATTTAAATTACTTTTCAATAGAATGAATTTGGTTTTGTTAATTATAAAGAGGAGTATGTTTTCATGTATTTGATTGAACGGAAATGAATTTTATTAAATTAATACGAATTACAGAATTATGGTTTAAGGATTTTGATGAATTTAAAGAAATGAGATTGGTTGTCACTGCCCTAAAACTTAGAGGTTTTGCCGTGAAATTTGATTAATTGAGGAAGTGCGAAAGGTTGCGAATATGCCGGAGATGCATATTTGAGTTAATGAATGTATGAATTTTTTATAATGAATTTGAAAATAAAACTGTTTTTGAGCTTGGCCTGGCAAGGATAGTGGTGATTTACCGCTTGTCCAATGTCGATATGTTGTGGGGATCGTGGTTATTTACCGCCCACGTGTGTGTTGTTTTCTAATTTAAAACGTTTGTGCGGATCGCGGTGGTTTACCACCCACAGATAGTAGGAATCGAGGTGGTTTACTGCCCACCAGGTGAGGATCGTGGTACTGTACCGCTCACCAGTTTCCAAGAGGACGATGCCCAGGTTAGCTACCGGACATGTCGGGTTGGCTAGATAACCGATAAATGAGCTCGTTAGCCATAGGGTAGACATGCAACATGTGCATTTTCATGCTTGGTTTGGGTTTGAATTTGTTATGGTTTGCCTAACTACTTAACTGTCTTTAACTGCTATCTGAGCTACTTGCTGTAACTGCTATCTATACCTGTGCTTTCCTTGTCTATTTTGCATGTGTTTGTCCTGGTGTGATACTTTTGAGATTGAGTTTTGGTGCTGAATTGATGATTGTGTTAATTGATTGCGTGGTTGGTTCCTGACAGAGGTTTTAGTAAAGTATGAAAAATCAAGTTGGTTCAGCATAGATTTAATGAACCTATGCTTGGAACAAGTTGGTCATTCATACAATCTAAGAAACTGATTAAGATTTTCTTAAAAGAAAAGAAAGATTTTGGATTTCTGGATATTTAAATATTGATTTTTGAAAAGTGCTTTCGGATGATTAGTCGTTGGTTTTTAAAAGATTCATAGGACGAACATTAATCACTGCCTTAAAATCAAATCTTCTCTTTATACATATCTTCTCATGACAATTCTTAAACCCTCTACTGAGAACCCTTTCGAGGACGATGTTCTCACCCCCTACAGAATTTCTTTTTTAATGACAGATTCAAGAAGCTTTGGCACGAAGCCGCGACCGAGCTAAGGATGCTTTATTTACATATATGTATCTTTATTTTCTATATTTGGTTTAACTTTAGATTTTGTTTTTCCCTCGTCTTTTATTCTTTTGTAATTTTAGAGGGACACGACTTGTATTTGAGAAATATTTGAATAAGTTTATGTATTATTATTATTATGTGGATTTAATAATGTTATTAAGGGAACTAAAGTAAACACTTTTCGGTTTCGTAACTAAGAAATTGGAATTATATTCGCAAAGGCTCAATATTAAATAATTATAATATGAAATTAATGGATTAGAGGTAAGTAACATCTGAACTTTTAGTACGATCATAAGGTGTTAAAAGTAAAGGTGTTACAGGATTTGTGCACGTCATTAATGAGGGATGTGAAATGTCTTTTTTGCCCCTTGTGTCTTATAAATGCTTCACCTTTTCCCTTTTTTCCTTTTTTCGTTTTCATCACCCGTTCACTTCTTCATCTTCTTCTTCCTCCATTCTTCGTTTGTGTAACTGTTCCCCTTTTAAGATTTTTTTATCTTGAGGTTCTCGTAGATCTTGCTTCATTCTCGGATAGGAACGTTCATGTCTTATCATTTGAAGTGCTCTTTACTTTCACGCTCCTCCAAGGTTGGTACTATATTTTAATTTTTTCTTGATTTCTACTTTTTCTCCACGTTCTTGGTTTTGGAGTTTTGAAATGTTTCTTGTGTTTTGCAACTTTGATTTTGAGGTTTTGCATTCTTGAAAATCTTATTTTGGTTGTTTGAAAAGATTTGGAAAGATTTTTACTGTTGTTATAGTTCTGAATGTGGGGTTCTATATTGTCCCCAAATGATGCTATTTTCGTATAGAAAATGGAATCATTTCTATATGTGAGAGGAATTATATGACTATTTGTGCTATGGGAGGGTTTCGTAATGTTGACCCGACCTCTTTTGAGTTTGTGAATTCCCGTGTTACATCGTTTTATGTTCGGGATGTTAGTGTCAACCTTTTAAATTGATCCAACCTTATAATTTTCTGTCTTGTTTGTCCAATTTATAGTGATGGCTTTTTGTTTTGTTGTATTGTAGGTGTAGCTTGTATGTCTCGTTCAGTAGTTTACAGCATGTCGTCTAAGGTCCCATCCGACTTGAAATGGATAGATTTAACTGTTCTTACCCCTGTCCCTATGATTGATAATGAATATGTCGAAGCCTTTTGTAGACATCATAGGCTATGTTTAAGTCGAAAGGATGAGAGGAACTATGAGATTGTCGTTGCTGACCTTGAGAAGAGGGTTTGCTTCCCCCGACTTGATAGGTTGGAACGGCATTTCATATATGTCTATGATAGTTTTTTCACGAAGTTAGGGGTTACCTTTCCTTTTTGAGTTTGAACTGAGGACCTTAAATTTTGCAATGTTGTCCCTACCCAATTGCATCCTAATTCTTGGGCCTCTTAAAAATATATCAACTTCTTTGTTAGGAACTAGATGTCCGACCTTCCCTTAAGGTCTTCTTTTTGCTCTTCATCCTCACCAAACCCTTCAGTTCTAAGAAACAAGGTTGGCATTCTTTTCGTTCTATTCAGGGTAGGAAAGTTTTTTCTATTTTTGATAAGTCCTTCCACGATTTTAAAAATTACTTCTTTAAGGTCCGATCTGTAAAGGGTGTCTAGCCTTTTTTCTTAAATGATGAGGATGGGCCCGTTTTCCCTTTGTATCGGAAAAAAACCATGTGATAGTTAAGTATAAATTGGATGATTTAGACAAGGTAGAAGAGAGTGTGGTCGGGGTATTTCAAGAATTCTAGGGACGAATTTCTTATCTGGACACAAAGAGGTATTTAGGGAACCCAAGCCAGCTTCAGTCCGAGCTAGGTAGTTTTCTCTTCAATTTATAGATTTTTCTAGTAAAACTGTGTTGATGGCTAATGTGCCTTCATTTGGGTGTTGCAGAAAGGATGGCTCCTATGTCGTGTGCCATGAAAATGCTTCGTTCTACTAGGAAGAACGTTGTTGTGCGGAACATATAATTAAAAGAAGCTGGTGAAACTGCCGACCTGTTCTCGCCCTCAAAGTTAGACTTGGGCATGTCAACTTCTCTACAGATTATTCATGACCCGACCTCTCAATCTACTTCTCCTCTTGACTCGGCCAAACAAGTAACTCGTCTATCACCCTCTACTGCCGAACCGAATCCTAAGAAGCATAAGACCTCAGAGTCGAAGAGCATATACAAGTAGGACTTTGACAGCCTTGCTTGGAGTGAAAAACACATCCTACCTCATAACTACATCAGCATGGATGATGTGGCCATCAAAAGCCACCTTTAGCTCTTTGCCCGAGGTGGAGTTCAGACAGCGGGTATATATGCAGCCTTGGCTAGGGAATTGGAGAAGTCTCCCTACAATGCCACTTGTAGCTCCCTGGTGGCTTCGCAGGCCAAAGTGGCCTCCTTAAGGGAGTCCAGAAAAAAGTTAGAGGAAGAGAGAGACGCACTACTCTCTGACTTTGGTAAAGCTCGGCCAAAATCAAACAAGCGGAGACTGCTTTAGCCATGTCGAAGGGGTTGAAGAAGAAAGCTGAAGAGAGTTATACCTGGATTTTTGGGGAGAAACTTGATTTGGAGGATGAGGTTACTAAAGCCCGAAAAAAGTATGCGGAGCTCGAGGAGTCTGTGGCTGAGAGTATGGAAGAGATGGTTGAAAACCTGAAGACCTTTGCCTGATCAGCCTGGACAACAACACCAAACTTGTTCTTTGCAATCATATACCAATTTATTTGAAAATAAAGAAAGTAAAGAAGAAATTTATTACCACACGTTGGGTTGCCTCCCAACGAGCGCTCTTTTATCGTCATTAGCCTGACGGTTGTTCTTTGTTAAGGATTTTGTTCACCATGTGTAATATATAGAGAAATGTGGAGATGGATCCATTGGTTGGTAAATTAACATTATTTTATCCCTTGGTGAGAAATCTTCAGTAGAGATCTTCTTATTTCTCCAACCTCTAGGCCATTTTTTCTTGAGATTCTTCTCTTTTTCAGGTGGTGGTTCATTCTTAATGCATGTTTTAGTCTCAAGGTCAGGAGAGATCTTGTTGGTTGTCACATATGGAGGCTTTGGTTACAAATTCTCCTTGGCTCCAAGGGTTCCTTCAACTTGTTGCACTACGTCTACTTCTTTTCTTTCTTTTAAACAAGGAATTAGAAGCTCTGGAAGTGATTCATTAGGTGCCTCCTTTAAATTTGGATCCATGGAGTCAACCTTCATACAATTCTCCTCTTGAGTGGAATCATGCATGGTCTTGAAAACATAAAATACTAGATGTTCATCATGCACTCTTAGCATCAATTCTCCCTTTTCAATATTTATCAAAGTCCTGTCCAAAGCTAAGAAGGGCCTCCCAAAATGATGGGGGTGTTGTAGTCTTCCTCCATATCAAGAATGACAAAATCAGCTAGGAGAAAGAATTTCTCCACTTTCACCAAAACATTCTCCACAACTCCATGTGCTTGATTCCTGGATCTATCACCAATTAAAGAGCTATTTTTATTGGTTTCAATTCATGGATTTGGAGCTTTTTCAACATAGAGAGAGGCATGAGATTTATGCTTGTACCAAGATCACATAATGCTCTTTCAAATGTTATGTTGCCTATGGTGTAGGGGATTTGAAAGCTTCCTGGGTCCTTTTTCTTCCTCGGTAAATCTCTTTGAATAATAGTACTACACTCCTTAGTCATTACCATAGTTTGTCTTCCTTTCAAGGATCTTTTATTTGACAACAATTCCTTCATAAACTTAAAATACAATGGCATTTGTTCAAGTGCTTCTATGAAAGGAATGTTGATGTGGAGTGTCTTGAATACCTCTAGGAATTTGGAGTATTGCTTCTCTTTGGTTTCTCCCTTGAGTCTTTGAGGATATGGTATCCTTGCTTCGTATGCATTCACTGCCTCCTTCTTCTTTGGAATGTCACTTTGTGTGGAGGCTTCTTGTTTCTGGCTTTGCTCCTCCAATTCCTCATTCGAAGCCTTCTCATTGTGCACTTCCTGATTGGTGGCTTCTTTCTCTATAATTCTCCTACTTCTCAACATGATTGCCTTACATTCTTCTCTTGGATTGACCTTAGTGTCACTTGGGAAGGTATTTATAGGTTTTGCTAATTGTTGAGCAAGTTGGCCAATTTGCATCTCTAATTTCTTAATTGAAGCACCTTGATTTTGGAAATTAGACCTTGTTTCTTCCCTAAAGCTTCTTGTTTCTTGCATGAATTCTCTAGTTTCTTGGGCGAGTTTTTCCAGAGCAAACTCAAGATTAGAGAACCTTTGAGAATCTTGAAAAGGTTGTGTGGGTTGTGGTTGTGGTTGGTGATAATTGTTTAAAGAATTGAAAGGGTTATTTTGTAGGTGTACTGGGGGTGTGGAAAAGTTATTTTGGAGGTTGTGGAAGGTGTTTTGTGTATTTTTGTGTTGGTTTTGAGTGGGTTGGTTATAAAGGGAATTGTTGAAGCCATTTCTTTGGTTTTAGTTTTGTTGGTTTCTCCATCCAAAATTTGGGTGGTTTCTCCAACTAAGGTTGTATGTTTTGGAGTATGGGTCATTTTGGGGTGGTTTGGAAGTTTTGCTCATTAAATTAACTTGCTCTATACTTGACTGATCGTAGCTGAATAGTTCAAAGTTCTCTTCAAATTGATTTCTTCCATTAAGATCATAAGCAGAGTTTTGTGTGTTGACTGCAGCTATTTGCATCTCTTCCATTCGCTTGTGATCACAGAGATTTGTTGTTGCATGAGTTTGTTTTGAGCCATGAGGGTATTAAAGACATCAAGCTCCATTAATCCTCTTTTGGAATTGGCACCTTTTTCACTTGAATATAGATATTGATTGTTTGTAACTATTTCAATCAATTCCATAGCCTCCTTAGGAGTCTTCATATGCAATGATCCACCATTAGAATTATCCAATGAATTTCTTGAGGATGTAGTGATTCCATCATAGAATATTTGCAATTGCACCCAATGAATAAACATGTCAGGAGGACATCTTCTCAACAGTCCCTTATACCTCTTCCAAGCTTCATACAAGGATTTTTCCTCTTGTTGCTTGAAAGTTTGCACCTCTATTCTAAGCTTGATGAGCCTTTGAAAAGGGAAAAATTTTGTTAGAAACTTGCTGACCACTTCATCCCAGGTTGCAAGGCTTTCTTTGGTTTGAGCTTCTAGCCATTGTGTTGCCCTGTCTCTGAGAGAGCATGGGAACAAAAATAGCCTATATACTTCAGATGACACTCCATTGGTTTTCATTGTATCACAAATCCAGATGAAGCTGGAAATGTGTTGGTTTGGATCTTCTTGGGGCTTCCTCCAAATTGACAATTTTATTGAATAAGGGTGATCAGTTGAGGTTTAAGCTCAAAATTATTTGCATTAATGGTGGGAGTGAGAATACTGCTTCCATAATTTCCAATATTAGGTGTTCTGTAAGAACCCAAAGTTCTCCTCGAAGATGGAGCATTGAAAGCTGCATTGTTATGAGGCTCAACCATTCTTACTTCTGAGGTTCCCCCTTCTTCTTCTACCACTCTTTTGCTTCTTGCCTCCTTCTTTATCCTCCAAAGACTCCTTTCGATTTTAGAGTCAAAGAAGAGAGAATCTGATAAACCACTATTTTATGATTTATCTTGTGCTAAATTGAGTGGTTTTTATCAGTTATTTTCACACTTATTCATGTCATTTGCATGTTTTACATTTGCCTTCCTAATTTTATGCTATGATTAAAAACTTGCTTCTTAAGCATTTAAATTGTAAATTTTTAGTTCACCTTTATACCATCTGATGCCGTGATCTGTGTGTTAAGTATTTTCAGGCTTTATAGGGCAGAAATGTCTTAGAGGACGGAAAGGAAGCTTGCAAAAATGGAAGGAACACAAGAAACTAAGGAGTTGACTAGCGTGGATCAACGCGCATGCATGACTCACGCGTGTGCGTGACTTGGCGCATTCCACAGCGACACGTATGCATAACTGACGCGTATGCGTGACAAGCGAAGTCGTACATCAACGCGTACGCGTAACTGACGCGTACGCATGACATGCACAGAAGACCATCGACGCATACGCGTGACGTGCGTCAGACGCTGGGGGCGATTTTGGGCTGAGTTTGGACCCAGTTTTTGGCCCAAAAACACAGACTAGAGCTAGGGGATAGCAGAGATTCAAGGGACATTCACATTCACTTAGTTTTAGTTTTGAGTTTTGAATCTTAAAGAGAAAACACTACTTCCTCTAGGGTTCTTCACATTCTTAGATTTTTAGTTTATGCTTTTAGATTGGATCTTGTGAGAATTACTACATCCGTTTGAAGTCTCTATCATTACAGTTTGCTTTCTTATTTCCTTACTCTTTTATCTTTCATTCAGTTTGTTCAGAGTTACATATGGATATCTTTGATTTTGGAAATTATTAATGCAAGAGTTATTTTTACATTTAATTTCATTATTTGTTTGAATATCATCTTCCATTAATTTATTATTTCAAAAATAGCTTTTACTAAATTAATTTTAATTACCATGTCTTCTTTCTATTTCCTTTACATGTTTGCGAAAATGGCATCTATGTCAATGGAGTAGGCTCCTAACTTGACTTTGGAGTTGATTAATAGGAGACTCTTGAGTTGGAACACTCAAGTGTTAATATATAATTGGAAGTTGTTGGCTGACTCTCTAGTCACTAACTCTAATCCTTCCCTATGAGAGGATTAGGACTTGTGAATCAGAGTTGGTTCAATTACTTGACTTTCCTTTATTAGATAAAGGATAACTAAGTAGAAACAACAATGTCTTACCATTACACTTGGGAAAATTCGACAAGGATAGAACTTCCGATTAATCTTCTCCTAGTCAAGGCTTTTTATTTCAATTACATAAAACCTCTTGTTAATTTTTATTGCTCTAATTGATAGTCATTTATTTCTCTATTCCCCAACTCTAAAAATTCTCAGAAAATTCTTGACCAATAAATTGCACTCTTTTGTCAACTCGTTGGGAGACGACCTGGGAACTCTACTCCCAGTATTTTATTCTTAAATTGTGACAACTCTTTCTAAATTGATAAGCGGAATTTTTATCGGTTAAGAACTGTACTTGCAACGTTATTTCCATTATAAATTCTTAATCGGCATTTTTCCGCCCGTCAGAATCCTCTTCTTGATTTTCTGACATACATACAAAATCAACAAAATAAAAAGAAAATTGAAGTTCCTTCCGTCAGAGTGAAAGAAACTCCAAGTTAATCAATAACACAAACAGTTAAAGAACCAAAGAGAATAAAAAATCAAAAGGACTAAAACAAAGAAAGAAAAGAAAAGAAAAAGTGCCTAATCTAGGTACTTAATGAACCGGTAGTTTGTTAATCACAGTTAATTCCCGGCAACGGCACCAAAAACTTGATACGGAATTTACAATTCAATATTCCGTAGAACTATTGGCAAGTGCACCAGGTCGTACCACGTAATAAACCCATGGTGAGTGAGTGTCGATCTCATGAGGATTAACGGATTATGCAAATAATAGTTAATTGATTATTCTAGTTAGATGGTTCATATTTAGATAATGAGCAAAACATAAACAAGAATTTAAATGACTGAAATAAATGAAAGCAGTAAATAACATGGAAGTAAATGACAAGAATGTAAAGTGTTGGAAATTAAAGAGTAAGAAAGTCAATGACTGGAAATTAAATGGCAAGAATCAATAATAAGAAGAATATTGGGATCAAGAGATGTTGCATTCTCAGGATCAACAATTCTCATCTCCACTTCAATCATGCAATCATTGATCTCTTGGCAAATCATAAGTGATTAAATCCCAATCTCTTGGTAATTTAATCTCTCTTAACTTGATCAATTGTCATTCTCTTAATCTAATTGCTCATGAGAAGAGATGACGATTGATCTCTGATTTAGAGCCACATAATTTCATGAATCAAGTTATGGGATGATTATATGTCACGTATCAGCCCAAACCCAATTTCATAACCATTGAGAGAAAGAACTTCAAGTATTAATTCTATGATCCTTTCTCAAGCTCACATAGAATTCAAGTTGGATTCAAATTCTTTCTCAAGATATTTGAAACCTTAAGATGAAGAATGAAGATTCTTTCTAAAGAAACAATAAAAGAAGAATTGAAGATGAAGAATAAAAAACATCAATCTATTAAATTGCAATAGAGTTCTTTTTTCCAATGAAGAGAATTATAAGTTCATGACTAAATATTTGCATAAGTGTGTAAGAAAGAAGATAGAAAAAAGGAAGGGAATGGAGAATGGGAAGAGATCAGAGTCCAAAGGCTCCCTCTAGTTTGGTGTTATGTGTGTGAAGAGAGAGTCCGAAAACTCCCGAGAATGGTGTCCTTTATGATGAGTTCTATGATCCTATTTATAAGCTAACTAAATTATAAATTTAAATGAAATTCAAATTACAATCAAATGTAAAATTTTTTAAATACTTTTAAGATTATTCTTATAAATTTAATTGATTGGCAATTGTAAGCTTGCTTGCATGAATTGAGAATGGACCTTGAGGGAAATAAACATACCAAATTGAAATTTCAGGGTGGCTTGGGCGTTACTTAAAGTAATGCTGCTTCTTGTTCTGGGCGTTAACAACGCTTTGCAAATTAGGGACGAAAAGTTGATGTCGTGCGTATACACGAATTCCATTTTTGTGCAGTTGTGCGTACACATAATATCGTACGTATGATAATGTTTGCACAATTCTCCCCCCACCTCTTATTGCAGGCGCTACCTTTGAGGCCACTTCATTTCTTGGTGTTACCAATGCTCAAGTGCCAAGCTCCAGGATCACTCCTTGTGACACTGGCACCACTTTGAAGGGTGCCCTTGTTGCCCTGGTGTTACTAACGCTTCCCTTATATGCTTCATCTCCAGCACCATCTATTGTGGCATGGGCTTCCACTTCTTCATTGTGGCGTTATTTGGAATGGGTGCTTTGGAGAGTTGGGCGTTAGCAATGCCATGTTTCATATATTCCCTTGAATGGCGCATGCTTCCTTGGTTCATTGGTTCATCATTGGCGTTACTACAAAAGGGCGTTTCATATATGGACGTTAACAATGCTTTCCTTTGGTTGGAAATTGCTTCATATGATTCACGCTGGCACCTTTTCTTGGAAGGCGCTTCATTCCTTGGCCTTACTAACGCCTAGGCAATGCCTTGCCTCCTTTATTTATTGGCGTTAACAACACCCCTTCCTGGCTTCATTGATTCACACTTCTTCATTGGTGCATGCATGCTTTGTTCATTTGGCTTCATTAATGTTGGCATTAGCTTCATATGGCTTCATTCTTTAATTAACGCCTTTTGCATGCCTTCCTTCATATAACTTCATTGATCCATTAATTGGCATTAGTAATGCCTCGTGCATGTATCCTTCATTCACGCCCAAAACATGCATCCTTCTTTGTGTTCATTGATTATGCATTAACGCTTGCTTCATGTAGCTTCACGTTAATAACAAATGCATGCTTCCTTTCACCGGTGCCCATTTGCCAAGACGCTTTAGCCTTTGGCGTTAGTAACGCCCTTACATGCTTCTTGCATTCTTCGCCACGCTTGCTTCTGGGGCCGCACTTTTAAAAGCGTGGCTTAAGATTCTAAAGTATGTCCTAAACTTCAAAGCGTGTCCAAAATTTTTTCTTTTCTTCTTTTGAGCTTATTTTGTGCTTTTTGCTTCTTTTTGTATTATTCCCTACAAAATTAATCGAATCAAAGGAATCAAAGCAATATCGATTTAAACACCAAAACACTCCATAATTAGGCATTATGCATTTATTTCTTATATGAAAATATAGAAAAATACAACATTATGCACATGCATCAGCAGATCCAATCAGAAATCTACCTGCACAAGGATGAAGAACCTCCCCATCCAACAAAGATACTAGGCTTAGTTCACGGGCATCATGGGTGATTGAGCAAGTAGAGCTAGAAGATGAATGACAACAGGAGGCTGAATGGAACTGTGAAGGGAGGTACGACAACGAAAAGATCTGGAACAAAAGCTCTTACGATTGGAAGATGACCTCAGAAAACGGAGCAATCGGAAAAATCGGGAAGAATGCCCTCTGAGAGGTGAAGATGCATTTGTTGAAGAAATTATGCGAACCAGGGTAACAAGGAATTTTAAAACCCCCGACATGGATCTCTATGACGGAACAACTGACTCGAGGCACCATCTTAGTAATTTCAAAAGTCAGATGTATCTGGCCGACGCCTCTGACGCTACTCATTACAAAGCTTTTCCGACAACTCTGACAAAAGTCGCGATGAAATGGTTTGATAATTTACCCTTTAAGTCGGTAATTGGTTTCGATGACCTGGTAAGAAAGTTTCTTACTAGATTCTCAATTCAGAAGGATAAGGTAAAGCATGTCCCAAGCTTGCTAGGAGTTAAATAAGAAGTCGGGGAGACGCTCCAAGATTACATGAAAAGATTTAACAAAGCATGCTTGGAGATTCAAAACCTACCCACTGAAGTAGTGATAACGGGATTAGTTAATGGCCTTAAAGAAGGGTTATTCTCTCAATTTGTATCAAAGCAACAGCCGAATTCCTGGTACGAAGTACAAGAACAGACAGAAAAATACATTAACATGGAGAAAAATTTCCGACTTATTGTTGTTGAAGTCATTTTTTCTCTTTGTCCTTGACTTTGTTGACCTCTCCACAAAAAATTTGGATGGTTCCTCCATCCAGGATTGTAGGTTTTTAAGTAGGGATCATTCTGTGTCCCAGAAGGGTTCCCCATGAAGTTAACTGGTTCCATTGGTGGTTGGTCCATGTTGAAAGTGTCATAGCTTCCTCCAAAGTTAATTCCCTCATTCATGTCATATGGTGGGACTTGAGTGTTGATTGCTGAGACTTGCATTCCCCCTATTTGTTTGGTAAGTGTTGCTAATTATTAGACATGATATTGTTTTGTGCCATGAGAGCATCTGGAGTGTCAAGTTCTATCACCCTCCTCTTCATGTTCATGTTTCTCTCTGAAGAGTAGAGGTATTGGTTTTTAACAACAATGTCAATGAGGTCCATTGCTTCATTAGGGGTTTTCATGTGAAGTGAGCCCCCTATTGAATTGTCCAATGAGTTTCTTGATGATTGAGTGATACCGTTATAGAAAATTTGCAATTGAACCCAATCTGTGAACATATTTGGTGGGCATTTCCTCAGCAACCCTTTGTATCTCTTCCATGCCTCATATAGTGATTCCCCCTTAAGTTTCTTGAATATTTGAATATCTGTTCTGAGCTTGATTATTCTTTGAGGAGGGAAGAATTTAGTCAATAATTGGTTGACTAAATCCTCCCATATAGCAATACTCTCCTTGGAAAAGCTTTCCAACCATTGAGATTCTCTATCTCTAAGAGAGAATGGAAACAAAAACAATCTATATGTGTTTGGGTGAACTCTATTTGTCTTTACAGTATCATAAATTTGAAGAAAGGTTGGTATGTGTTGGTTTGGATCCTTTTGAGGACTACCTCCGGGTTGACAATTTTGCTGAACTAAGGAAATAAGTTGTGAGTTGAGCTCAAAGTTATTGGCGTGCACATTAGGAGTCAAGATGTTGCTCCTTCAATTGCCAGGATTAGGGATAGTATAGGAGTCCAATATCCTCCTCACAGGTGGAGCATTGTTAACACCAACTTCAACATTGTGATTATGATGAAATTTCTCAACTATACTTTGTTCTAAGTCCTCCTCTTCTTCTACTTTCTCAACTACATTCTTATCCCTTGCTTGTCTTCTTAATCTCCAAAGAGTTTGTTCTGGCTCTTGAACATAAGATGTTAACTTACCCTCAAAATCACCTTTCAAATACACAAACACCAAAGGACAAAGTAATAAGGTTCACTCTGTCACAAAAAATACAATTAATACTAAGTGATGTAATATATCAAATAAGTGATAGGCTAAAACTAAAATGAATATATACAATGAATAAGTAAATGACATAAACTGTAAAAGTAAACTAAGTAAACAAAAAGTAAACTAAGTAATCAAAGAAACAGAGAACATTTAATCTAGGTAGCCAATCAATTTAGTCATTGTTAATCTTAGTTAATCTACGACAACGGTGCCAAAAACTTGATACGGATTCTACAAACACAGTCTGCAAAACTACCGGCAAGTGCACCGAATCGTATCAAGTAATACCACGGTAAGTGGTTTATCATTCTCACGAGGATTAATAGATCAAGCAACTTTAATCAGTTGGCTATTCTAGTTAAACAAATCAAATTCAAGGAGATTCAATCAAAATAATAACATATAACTAATTATCTTGGCAATAAAGTAAATGACCAAAAATTAAAGAGCAAAGAAATAAATGACTGAAAATTAAAGAGTGGAAAAGTAAATGATGGAATTATAATTGACTGGAAGTAATAATTGAACTAAGAACATAAGCAAGAATTAGATCTATATAGTGGAATTGAAATGAAGTGTAAATTGGCAACAGAAACTAGAAATTAAGAAGATTATATGATAGAAAACATTGAGGATTAGAGATGTTAACTCCTCTGGAATGTTAGATCTCTACTCTATCTCAAACATGTAATTATTGTTCTAAGGCAAATTTTAAGTGAGTGAATTCCAATGTCTTGGTAATTCAATCTCTCTTAACTTGATCAATTGTCAATGTCTTGATCTAATTGCTCATGAGAAGAGATGAAGATTAGTCTCTGATTTAGAGCCATACAATTCTTGAGATCTGAATTTAGTTTATTAAATGTCACATATCAAAGCTAAATTGAGAATAAAAAAAATTGAGAGTGAGGATTTTCAAGCTTAATCTCATGAAACAACCTTTTAGTGAATCATAAAATCCAACCCAGATTCAAACCACATTTCAATGCATTTGAATAATTTGGAATTCTCAATGAAAATCTCTCTTAGAAACAAAATAGATGAATTAAAATTAGAAAATCAAGAATTTCAGTCCATTGGAACTTAACAGAGCTCTTCTCCTCAATGAGAAAGAATTAGTGATTCATTGCTCTGGGAATTACAAAATAAGAAGTAAGAGAAGTAGAAGAAGAAGTAAAGTGTCCAAACCCCTAAACTAGCTACAAACTTCCCTTTTATAGCTCTCACCCTCTTTCTAACTTAGATTTATAATTTTTCCTCTCAATTTACTTCTCAGCATACATTCTATACTCATCTTTCCTTCAATTAGACCCTTGAACTTTTCACTTATTGTGGACTTGTTGCCTTGGGCTCAAGAATCAATTAGAGCAAGAATGCATGAATAAGAGAATGTGCTCCTTAAGAAAGTATGGCTCACTTTGTAGCACACTTTGCATGACACCAAGGAATGCTTTAGAGGATTGGCACTTGAAACTTGAAGAGTAGATGCTTGAGGCGCTACATTGAGGCTTGTTTTGGTTGCTTGCTTGAGACATGGCCTTCAAAGGCGCTGGTGCACGAAATTGCAATCACACTTTTGCAATTCCGCACAACTAACCAGCAAGTGCACTGGGTCTTCCAAGTAATACCTTACGTGAGTAAGGGTCGATCCCACAGAGATTGTCGGCTTGAAGCAAGCTATGGTTATCTTGTAACTCTTAGTCAGGATATCAATAATTATCAGGTTTGATTGTGAAAAGCAAAAGAACATAAAATAAGTACTTGTTTTGCAGTAATCAGGAAAAGGTTGAGGTTTGGAGATGCTCTATCTTCTGAACCTCTGCTTTCCTACTGTCTTCTTCTTCAAGCACGCAAGGCTCCTTCCATGGCAAGCTGTATGTAGGGTTTCACTGTTGTCAATGGCTACCTCCCATCCCTCAGTGAAAATGTTCAACGCGCTCTGTCACAGCACGGCTAATCATCTGTCGGTTCTCAATCGGGTTGGAATAGAATCCGGTGATTCTTTTGCGTCTGTCACTAACGCCCAGCCTTCAGGAGTTTGAAGCTCGCCACAGTCATTCAATCATTGAATCCTATTCAGAATACCACAGACAAGGTTTAGACCTTCCGAATTCTCTTGAATGCCGCCATCAATTCTAGCTTATACCACGAAGATTCTGATTAAGGAATCCAAGAGATATCTACGCAATCTAAGGTAGAACGGAGGTGGTTGTCAGGCACACGTTCATAGTTGAGAATGATGATGAGTGTCACGGATCATCACATTCGTCAGGTTTAGGAACAAGTGATATCTTAGAATGGAAGCAAGCATGATTGAATGAAAAACAGTAGTAATTGCATTAATCCATCAAGACACAGCAGAGCTCCTCACCCCCAACCATGGGGTTTAGAGACTCATGCCGTAGAAAATACAATGAGAAACGTGTAATGTGTCATGAGGTCTAGATACAATGTCAAAAGATCCTATTAATAGTGAACTAGTAACCTAGGGTATACAGAAATGAGTAAATGACGTAAAAGTCCACTTCTGGGTCCACTTAGTGTGTGCTTGGGCTGAGCATTGAAGCTTTCATGTGTAGAGACTTTTTCTGGAGTTAAACGCCAGCTTTTATGCCAGTTTGGGCGTTTAACTCCAATTTTTATGCCAGTTCCAGCGTTAAACGCTGGGAATTCTGAAGCTGATTTGCAACGCCGGTTTGGGCCATCAAATCTCGAGCAAAGTATAAACTATTATACATTGCTGGAAAGCCCAGGATGTCTACTTTCCAAAGCCGTTGAGAGCGCGCCAATTGGGCTTCTGTAGCTCCAGAAAATCTACTTCGAGTGCAAGGAGGTCAGAATCCAACAGCATCTGCAGTCCTTTTCAGCCTCTGAATCAGATTTTTGCTCAGCACCCTAAATTTCAGCCAGAAAATACCTGAAATCATAGAAAAACACACAAACTCATAGTAAAGTCCAAAAAAGTGAATTTTAACTAAAAACTAATAAAAATATAACAAAAACTAATTAAAACATACTAAAAACATGCTAAAAATAATGCGAAAAAGCGTATAAATTATCCGCTCATCACAACACCAAACTTAAATTGTTGCTTGTCCCCAAGCAACTGAAAATCAAGATAGAATAAAAAGAAGAGAATATACTATAGACTCCAAAATATCAAAGAAACTTAGCTCCAATTAGATGAACGGGACTATTAGCTTTTTGCTTCCGAACAGTTTTGGCATCTCACTTTATCCTTTGAGGTTTAGAATGATTGGCATCCATAGGAACTCAGAACTCAGATAGTGTTATTGATTCTCCTAGTTAAGTATGATGATTCTTGAATATAGCCACTTTATGAGTCTTGGCCGTGGCCCAAAGCACTCTGTCTTCCAGTATTACCGCCGGATACATACATGCCACAGACACATAATTGAGTGAACCTTTTCAGATTGTGACTCAGCTTTGCTAGAGTCCCCAATTAGAGGTGTCCAGGGTTCTTAAGCACACTCTTTTTGCCTTGGATCACAACTATATTTCTTTCTCTTTCTTTTCTCTCTTTTTTTTTGTTTTTTTTTTGATTCACTGCTTTTTCTTGCTTCAAGAATCAATTTGATGATTTTTCAGATCCTCAATAACAGTTCTCCTTTTCCGTCATTCTTTCAAGAGCCAACAATTTTAACATTCTTAAAACAACAAATTCAAAAGACATATGCACTGTTCAAGCATTCATTCAGAAAACAAAAAGTATTGCCACCACATCAAACTAATTCAACTAGTTTCAAAGATGAATTCGAAATCCTGTACTTCTTGTTCTTTTGTGATTAAAGCATTTTTCATTTAAGAGAGGTGATGGATTCATAGGACATTCATAGCTTTAAGACATGAACTTTAAATTTTATTAATCATGAATTAAGAACAAGACTCAAAAATAGACAAGACTAATAGTAATGGAAAACAAAAATTTAAATAGGCTCCTAATGATAGAGGTTATCACAGAGTTAGGACTCAACAACCTTGATTTTGAGAAGTGGATGCTCCCTCAAGTTGAGGGGAGAACTTTTGGCGTTTCAACTCTTGAAGTTCACCCCCCTGCTTCTCTTGTTCCTTCAGCAATTTACAGAGCATGCAGTTTTGATTCTGCTGTTCTTCCTTACGTTGCTCCATAGTTTCTTGCAACTTGGTGATAGATGCTTCTGGGCTGGCCCAGTAGTCAATTTCAGGAAATTCAGGGAGGAACTCCTGCGCCCTCTTTTTGATAGAGTTGTCTTGCATTTGTCCTTCCATTGACTTCTTGGTGATTGGATGTTCAATGGGTATGAATTCATCTACTCCCATCTTCACCCCAGCCTCTTTACAGAGCAAGGAGATCAAGCTTGGGTAAGCCAGTTTGGCTTCAGTGGAATTCTTATTTGCAATTGTGTAGATCTCACAAGCAATCAGATGATGAACTTCCACTTCTTTTCCAAGCATAATGCAATGAATCATCACTGCTCTCTTGATGGTGACCTCAGAACGGTTGCTAGTGGGCAATATGGAACGCCCAATAAAGTCTAGCCAACCTCTTGCAATTGGTTTGAGGTCTCCCCTCTTGAGTTGGTTGGGACACCTTTTGAATTGGTTATCCACTTAGTTCCAGGGAGGCAAATGTCTTCTAGAACTTGATCCAACCCCTTATCTGCTCTCACCATTCTCCTATTAAAGGATTCAGGATCATCTTGCAGTTGAGGCAATTTGAAGACCTCTCTAATTTTGTCCAGATGGAAGTAGATAACTTTCCCTCTGACCATGGTTCTGTAAGTATGGAAAGTAGTTCCAGTCATTCTCTGCTTATCTGTCAGCCACAGATTTGAGTAGAATTCCTGAACCATATTTCTTCCAACCTTTATCTCAGAATTGGTCAGAACTTCCATCCTCTGTTTCGAATTTGCTCTTGGATCCCCGAATATTCATCTTCTTTTAGATCGAATTTGACTTCCGGGATCACTGACCTCAGACCCATTATTTTGTGATAATGGTCTTCATGTTCTTTGGTTAAGAACTTCTCTTGATTCCAAAGACTCTTTGGATTATTCTCTTTCTTGCCTCTTAAATTGGTTTGTTTTCCCTTAGGAGCCATGATCTTGGTGAATCTTGGCTTAGTGATCACGGAAAAGCACACCAAACTTAGAGGTTTGCTTGTCCTCAAGTAAAAGAAAGGAGAGAGGGGAGAGAGGAGGAGAGCAAATTCGAATGGTGTGGGGAAGGAGGGTGGCCGAACGTGTTTAAATAGGAGAGGAGGAGAGATTTTCGAAAATTTGAGGGAGATTTGAGAAGATATGGAAAAAATTTGAGGAGATAATTGAGTTTTTGAAAGAGCCTAGGAAAGGATTTGAAATAGATTTGAAGAAGATTTTAATTTTTGAAATTGATGAAAGTTTGTAATGTGTTTATGCAGAAAAATATGGATCAAAACAAGAAAGTTTGAAAAAATCTGAAGTGGGAAACAAAATCTCCTCCCCTTGCCTTTCTGGCATTAAACGCCCAGAATGGTATCCATTCTGGCGTTTAACGCCCATTTGTTGGCCAATTTGGGCGTTTAACGCCCAGCCAGGTACCCTGGCTGGCGTTAAACGCCAGAAATCCCTTTATCATTGGGCGTTTTGCTAAACGCCCAGGATGCTGCACACCTGGCGTTAAACGCCCAGAATGGTGCCCATTCTGGCGTTTAACGCCCAAAATGGCACCTTTACTGGCGTTAAACGCCCAGAATGGTGCCCATTCTGGCGTTTAACGCCCAAAGTACCCCTTACTGGCGTTTTTTTGCCAGCAAGCTCTTTTTCTCTGCTTTTTGCACTGAATCCTTCTGTAACTCTGTGAATTCCTTCAATTTTGATAATTGCCCTTTTAGAATATGTATCAACCTTGATTAAACAGAATAGACACCCTGCTGATCACTGGGTTGCCTCCCAGCAAGCGCTTCTTTATTGTCTTTAGCTGGACCTTCACTGAGAATCACTCAAGTCTCAGTTTTGAGCATTCTTGCTCAAAATTGCTTTCAAGATAATGCTTGATCCTTTGTCCATTAACAATGAACTTCTTGTCAGAATCATTATCCTGAAGCTCAACATATCCATATGGTGATACTCCTGTAATCACATACGGACCCCTCCAGCGGGATTTAAGTTTTCCTGGGAACAATCTGAGCCTAGAGTTGAAGAGCAGAACTTTTTGTCCTGCCTCAAAGACTCTGGATGACAACTTCTTGTCATGCCATTTCTTTGCCTTTTCCTTATAAATCTTTGCATTTTCAAAGGCACTGAGTCTAAATTCATCTAGCTCATTTAGCTGGAGTAATCTCTTTTCACCAGCTAACTTAGCATCCAGGTTTAGAAATCTGGTTGCCCAGTAGGCTTTATGTTCCAGTTCCACGGGCAGATGACAGGCCTTGCCATACACAAGTTGGTATGGTGAGGTTCCTATTGGAGTCTTGAATGCTGTTCTGTATGCCCACAGAGCATCATCCAAGCTCTTTGCCCAATCCTTTCTTCGGGCTATTACAGTCCGCTCTAGGATTCTTTTTAGCTCTCTGTTAGAGACTTCAGCTTGCCCATTTGTTTGTGGATGATACGGGGTTGCCACTTTGTGGCTAATTCCATATCGGACCATAGCAGAGTAAAGCTGTTTATTGCAGAAATGAGTACCCCCATCACTGATTATGACTCTGGGAACACCAAATCTGCTGAAGATGTGTTTCTGGAGGAATTTCAGCACGGTCTTAGTATCATTAGTGGGTGTAGCAATTGCTTCTACCCATTTAGATACATAGTCCACTGCCACCAGAATGTAAGTGTTTGAGTATGATGGTGGGAATGGACCCATAAAGTCAATTCCCCATACATCAAACAACTCAATCTCTAAGATCCCTTGTTGAGGCATGGCGTATCCGTGAGGCAAGTTACCAGCTCTTTAGCAGCTGTCACAGTTACGCACAAACTCTCGGGCATCTCTATAGAGAGTAGGCCAGTAGAAGCCACATTGGAGGACCTTAGTGGCTGTTCGCTCACTTCCAAAATGTCCCCCATACTGTGATCCATGGCAATGCCACAGGATCCTTTGTGCTTCTTCTCTGGGTACACATCTACGGATCATTCCGTCTACACATCTCTTAAAGAGATATGGCTCATCCCATAGGTAGTACTTGGCATCTGAAATTAATTTCTTTCTTTGCACTCTGCTGTACTCCTGTGGTATGAACCTCACAGCTTTATAATTTGCAATATCTGCAAACCATGGAGCTTCTTGAATGGCAAAGAGTTGCTCATCCGGGAAAGTCTCAGAGATCTCAGTAGAAGGGAGGGACGCCCCAGCTACTGGTTCTATTCGGGACACATGATCAGCTACTTGGTTCTCTGTCCCTTTTCTGTCTCTTATTTCTATATCAAACTCTTGCAGAAGCAACACCCATCTTATAAGCCTGGGTTTTGAATCCTGCTTTGTGAGTAGGTATTTAAGAGTAGCATGGTCAGTGTACATGGTGGACGAAATTGTGATCACTACAACTTCGCACAACTAACCAGCAAGTGTACTGGGTCGTCCAAGTAATAAACCTTACGCGAGTAAGGGTCGATCCCACAGAGATTGTTGGTATGAAGCAAGCTATGGTCACCTTGTAAATCTTAGTCAGGCAAACTCAAATGGATATGGGTGATATACGAATAAAACATAAAGATAAAGATAGAGATACTTATGTAATTCATTGGTGAGAATTTCAGATAAGCGTATGAAGATACTTGTCCCTTCCGTCTCTCTGCTTTCCTACTGTCTTCATCCAATCCTTCTTACTCCTTTCCATGGCAAGCTTATGCAAGGGTTTCACCGTTGTCAGTGGCTACCTCCCATCCTCTCAGTGGAAATGTTCAACGCACCCTGTCACGGCACGGCTATCCATCTGTCGGTTCTCAATCAGGCCGGAATAGAATCCAGTGATTCTTTTGCGTCTGTCACTAACGCCCCGCCTTCAGGAGTTTGAAGCTCGTCACAGTCATTCAATCATTGAATCCTACTCAAAATACCACAGACAAGGTTAGACCTTCCGGATTCTCTTGAATGCTGCCATCAGTTCTAGCCTATACCACGAAGACTCTGATCTCACGGAATGGCTGGCTCGGTTGTCAGGCGAGCACTCGGTTGTCAGGCGATCAACCATGCATCGTGTATCAGGAATCCAAGAGATATTCACCCAATCTAAGGTAGAACGGAGGTGGTTGTCAGGCACACGTTCATAGGTGAGAATGATGATGAGTGTCACGGATCATCACATTCATCAAGTTGAAGAACAAGTGATATCTTGGAACAAGAACAAGCGGAATTGAATAGAAGAACAATAGTAATTGCATTAATACTCGAGGTACAGCAGAACTCCACACCTTAATCTATGGTGTGTAGAAACTCCACCGTTGAAAATACATAAGAACAAGGTCTAGGCATGGCCAAATGGCCAGCCTCCCAAAGAGGGTTCAATCATAAAAACATGATCAAAAGCTCTAAATACAATAGTAAAAGGTCCTATATATAGAGAACTAGTAGCCTAGGGTGTACAGAGATGAGTAAATGACATAAAAATCCACTTCCGGGCCCACTTGGTGTGTGCTTGGGCTGAGCATTGAAGCATTTTCGTGTAGAGACTCTTCTTGGAGTTAAACGCCAGCTTTTATGCCAGTTTGGGCGTTTAACTCCCATTCTTGTGCCAGTTCCGGCGTTTAACGCTGGGAATTCTGAGGGTGACTTTGAACGCCGGTTTGGGCCATCAAATCTTGGGCAAAGTATGGACTATAATATATTGCTGGAAAGCCCAGGATGTCTACTTTCCAACGCCATTGAGAGCACGCCAATTGGGCTTCTGTAGCTCCAGAAAATCCGCTTCGAGTGCAGGGAGGTCAGAATCCAACAGCATCTGCAGTCCTTTTCAGTCTCTGAATCAGATTTTTGCTCAGGTCCCTCAATTTCAGCCAGAAAATACCTGAAATCACAGAAAAACACACAAACTCATAGTAAAGTCCAGAAAAGTGAATTTTAACTAAAAACTAATAAAAATATACTAAAAACTAACTAGATCATACTAAAAACATACTAAAAACAATGCCAAAAAGCGTACAAATTATCCGCTCATCACAACACCAAACTTAAATTGTTGCTTGTCCTCAAGCAACTGAGAATCAAATAAGATAAAAAAGAAGAGAATATGCAATGAATTCCAAAAACATCTATGAAGATCAGTATTAATTAGATGAGCGGGGCTTTTAGCTTTTTGCCTCTGAACAGTTTTGGCATCTCACTCTATCCTTTGAAATTCAGAATGATTGGCTTCTTTAGGAACTCAGAATCCAGATAGTGTCATTGATTCTCCTAGTTAAGTATGATGATTCTTGAACACAGCTACTTATTGAGTCTTGGCTGTGGCCCAAAGCACTCTGTCTTCCAGTATTATCACCGGATACATACATGCCACAGACACATAATTGGGTGAACCCTTTCAGATTGTGACTCAGCTTTGCTAGAGTCCCCAACTAGAGGTGTCCAGGGTTCTTAAGCACACTCTTTTTGCCTTGGATCACAACTTTATTTCTTTCTTTTTCTTTCTTTTTCTCTTTCTTTTTCTCTTTTTTTTTTCTCTTTTTTTCGAAATTTTTTTTTGTATTCACTGCTTTTTTCTTGCTTCAAGAATCATTTTTATGATTTTTCAGATCCTCAGTAACATGTCTCCTTTTTCATCATTCTTTTTAGAGCCAATATTCATGAACCACAAATTCAAAAGACATATGCACTGTTTAAGCATACATTCAGAAAACAAAAGTATTGCCACCACATCAAAATAATTAAACTGTTATAAAATTCAGAATTCATGCAATTCTACTCTTTTTCAATTAAGAACATTTTTTATTTAAGAGAGGTGATGGATTCATAGGACATTCATAACTTTAAGGCATAGACACTAAGACACTAATGATCACAAGACACAAACATACACAAACATAAGCACTAAAATTCGAAAAACAGAAAAATAAAGAACAAGGAAATTAAAGAACGGGTCCACCTTAGTGATGGCGCCTTGTTCTTCCTCTTGAAGATCCTATGGAGTGCTTGAGCTCCTCAATGTCTCTTCCTTGTCTTTGTTGCTCCTCTCTTATGATTCTTTGATCTTCTCTAATTTCATGGAGGAGAACAGAGTGTTCTTGGTGCTCCACCCTTAGTTGTCCCATGTTGGAACTCAATTCTCCTAGGGAGGTGTTTAGTTGCTCCCAATAGTTTTGTGGAGGAAAGTGCATCCCTTGAGATGAATCTTTCCATCTCCCATGACTCGGAGGTGGAAGCTTTTGCCTTCCCTTTCCTCTTTCTAGAGGTTTCTCCAGCCTTGGATGCCATAAATGGTTATGGAAAAACAAAAAGCAATGCTTTTACCACACCAAACTTAAAAGGTTTGCTCGTCCTCGAGCAAAAGAAGAAAGAAGAGAGGAGAAGAAGAAGAAATGAAGAAGAAGGGAATGGCTTTGTGTTCGGCCAAAAAGGGGGAGAAGTGGTGGTTTGGTTGTGTGAAAATGAAGGAGTGAAGATGGGTTTATATAGGAGTGGGGGGGGGGGGCTCATGGTTCGATCATGTATGGGTGGGCTTGGGAGGGAAAGTGGTTTGAATTTGAAGGGTGAGGTAGGTGGGGTTTTATGAAGGATGGATGTGAGTGGTGAAGAGAAAGATGGGATTTGATAGGTGAAGGGTTTTTGGGGAAGAGGTGTTGAGGTGATTGGTGAATGGGTGAAGAAGAGAGAGAGTGGTAGGGTAGTTGGGGATCCTGTGGGGTCCACAGATCCTGAGGTGTCAAGGAAAAGTCATCCCTGCACCAAATGGCATGCAAAAATGCGTTTTGAGCCAATTCTGGCGTTAAACGCCGGGCTGGTGCCCATTTTTGGCGTTTAACGCCGAATGCTTGCCCTTTTCTGGCATTTAACGCCAGTCTGGTGCCCCTTTCTGGCGTTAAACGCCCAGAATGGTGCCAGACTGGGCGTTAAACGCCCAACAGCTAGCCTCACTGGCGTTTAAACGCCAGCACGCTCTCCTCCAGGGTGTGCTATTTTTCTTTCTATTTTTCATTCTGTTTTTGCTTTTTTCAATTGATTTTGTGACTTCTCATGATCATCAACCTACAAAAGAACATAAAATAACAAAGGAAAATAGATAAAATATAACATTGGGTTGCCTCCCAACAAGCGCTTCTTTAATGTCAGTAGCTTGACAGAGGGCTCTCATGGAGCCTCAGAAATGCTCAGAGCAATGTTGGAACCTCCCAACACCAAACTTAGAGTTTGAATGTGGGGGTTCAACACCAAACTTAGAAGTTGGTTGTGGCCTTCCAACACCAAACTTAGAGTTTGACTGTGGGGGCTCTGTTTGGCTCTGTTTTGAGAGAAGCTCTTCATGCTTCCTCTCCATGATGACAGAGGGATATCCTTGAGCCTTAAACACAAAGGATTCTTCATTTACTTGAATGATCAATTCTCCTCTATCAACATCAATCACAGCCCTTGCTGTGGCTAGGAAGGGTCTGCCAAGGATGATGGATTCATCCATGCACTTCCCAGTCTCTAGGACTATGAAATCAGCAGGGATGTAATGGTCTTCAACTTTTACCAGAACATCCTCTACAAGTCCATAGGCTTGTTTTCTTGAATTGTCTGCCATCTCTAGTGAGATTTTTGCAGCTTGCACCTCAAAGATCCCTAACTTCTCCATTACAGAGAGAGGCATGAGGTTTACACTTGACCCTAAGTCACACAAGGCCTTCTTGAAGGTCATGGTGCCTATGGTACAAGGTATTGAAAACTTCCCAGGATCCTGTCTTTTTTGAGGCAGTTTCTGCCTAGACAAGTCATCCAGTTCCTTGGTGAGCAAAGGGGGTTCATCTTCCCAAGTCTCATTCCCAAATAACTTGTCATTTAGCTTCATGATTGCTCCAAGGTATTTAGCAACTTGCTCTTCAGTGACATACTCATCCTCTTCAGAGGAAGAATACTCATCAGAGCTCATGAATGGCAGAAGTAAGTCCAATGGAACCTCTATGGTCCCATTTTGAGCCTCAGATTCCCATGGTTCCTCATTGGGGAACTCATTGGAGGCCAGTGGACGTCCATTGAGGTCTTCCTCAGTGGCGTTCACTGCCTCTTCCTCCTCTCCAAATTCGGCCATGTTGATGGCTTTGCACTCTCCTTTTGGATTTTCTTCTGTATTGCTTGGAAGAGTACTAGGAGGGAGTTCAGTAATTTTCTTGCTCAGCTGACCCACTTGTGCCTCCAAATTTCTAATGGAGGACCTTGTTTCAGTCATGAAACTTTGAGTGGTTTTGATTAGATCAGAGACCATGGTTGCTAAGTCATAGGTATTCTGCTTAACTCTCTGTCTGTTGCTGAGAAGATGATGGAAAAGGCTTGCTATTGCTAAACCTGTTTCTTCCACCATTATTGTTGTTGAAACCTTGTTGAGGTCTCTGTTGATCCTTCCATGAGAGATTTGGATGATTTCTCCATGAAGGATTATAGGTGTTTCCATAGGGTTCTCCCATGTAATTCACCTCTTCTATTGAAGGGTTCTCAGGATCATAAGCTTCTTCTTCAGATGAAGCTTCCTTAGTACTGCTTGGTGCATTTTACATTCCAGACAGACTTTGAGAAATCACATTGACTTGTTGAGTCAATATTTTATTCTGAGCCAGTATGGCATTCAGAGTGTCAATCTCAAGAACTCCTTTCTTCTGATTGGTCCCATTGTTCACAGGATTCCTTTCAGAAGTGTACATGAATTGGTTATTTGCAACTATTTCAATCAGCTCTTGAGCTTCTGTAGGCGTCTTCTTCAGATGAAGAGATCCTCCAGCAGAGCTATCCAAAGACATCTTGGACAGTTCAGAGAGACCATCATAGAAAATACCTATGATGCTCCATTCAGAAAGCATGTCAGAGGGACACTTTCTGATTAATTGTTTGTATCTTTCCCAAGCTTCATAGAGGGATTCTCCTTCCTTCTGTCTGAAGGTTTGGACTTCCACTCTAAGCTTACTCAATTTTTGAGGTGGAAAGAACTTTGCCAAGAAGGCATTGACTAGCTTTTCCCAAGAGTTCAGGCTTTCTTTAGGTTGTGAGTCCAACCATATCCTAGCTCTGTCTCTTACAGCAAAAGGGAATAGCATAAGTCTGTAGACCTCAGGGCCAACCCCATTAGTCTTGACAGTGTCACAGATTTGCAAGAACTCAGCTAAAAACTGATGAGGATCTTCCAATGGAAGTCCATGGAACTTGCAATTCTGTTGCATTAGAGAAACTAATTGAGGCTTAAGCTCAAAGTTGTTTGCTCCAATGGCAGGGATAGAGATGCTTCTCCCATAGAAGTCGGGAGTAGGTGCAGTAAAGTCACCCAGCACCTTCCTTGCATTGTTGGCATTGTTGTTGTTTTCGGCTGCCATGGGTTCTTCTTCTTTGAAGATTTCTGTTAGGTCCTCTACAGAGAGTTGTGCCTTGGCTTCTCTTAGCTTTCGCTTCAAGGTCCTTTCAGGTTCAGGATCAGCCTCAACAAGAATGCTTTTGTCCTTGCTCCTGCTCATAAGAAAGAGAAGAGAACAAGAAAATGTGGAATCCTCTATGTCACAGTATAGAGATTCCTTGAGGTGTCAGAGGAAAAGAAAAATAGAAGGCAGAAGTAGAAAATTTGAACTTATCAAAGAAGATGGAGTTCGAATTTTGCATTAAGGAATAGTGTTAGTCCATGAATAGAAGGATGTGAGAAGGGGAGAAGTAATTTTCGAAAATTAAGTAAAAGATTTTGAAAACATTTTGAAAAACCTTAATTGATTTTCGAAAACCATGATTGAGAAAGAAGTGAAGTGATTTTTGAAAAAGATTTTAAAATTAGAAATCAAAAAGATTTGATTGAAAACTATTTGAAAAAGATGTGATTAAGAAGATGTGATTGGTTTTAAAAAGATGTGATTGAGAAGATATGATTTGAAAAACATTTTAAAAAGATTTGATTTTAAAAATTAATGACTTGACTAACAAGAAAAGATATGATTCAAACATTAAACCTTTCTCAACAGAAAAGGCAACATACTTGAAATGTTGAATCAAATCATTAATTGATAGCAAGTATCTTTGAAAAGGGAAAGAAATTGATTTTGAAAAAGATTTGATTGAAAAAAATTTGATTTGAAAAAGATTTGATTTTGAAAAACTTTGAAAACTTGAAAAAAATTGATTTGAAAACAATTTTCCCTCTTGTGCCATCCTGGCGTTAAACGCCCAGAATGGTGCACATTCTGGCGTTTAACGCCCAAAACTCTACCCTTTTGGGCGTTAAACGCCCAACCAGGCACCCTGGCTGGCGTTTAAACGCCAGTCTGTCCTTCTTCACTGGGCGTTTTGAACGCCCAGCTTTTTCTGTGTAATTCCTCTGCTGTATGTTCCGAATCTTCAATTCTCTGTATTATTGACTTGAAAAGACACAAATTAAAAATATTTTTGGATTTTTAATAGTGAGGAATAATCAAAATGCAACTAAAATCAAATAATAATGCATGCAGGACACCAAACTTAGCAATTTGTATACTACTGACACTAATGAGAATGCATATGAGACACATAAACACTCAAGTCAAGAGGAATTAAAGATCAGAGTAATGAAATCATCAAGAACATCTTGAAGATCACTAAGACACATGAATGAATGCAAGAAAAATAGAAACATGCAATTGACACCAAACTTAAAATGAGAATAGAGTCTCAACAGGAAAAATATTTTTTGGTTTTTATGATTTTGTAAATTTTTTTGTGCTTTTTCGAAAATTAGGTGGAAAAGAAAATAAAGATATCAAAATTCTTAATGAGAATTCCATGAAATAATGCAATGTTTAGTCTAAGACTCCGGTCCAGGAATTAGACATGGCTTCACAGCCAGCCAAGCTTTCAAAGAAAGCTTCGGTCCAAAACACTAGACATGGCCAAAGGCCAACCAAGACTTAGCAGATCACTGCTCCAATAGCAAGATTGATAGAAATCATCAAGCTCTTGTGATGATAAGTTGAAACCTCGGTCCAATGAAATTAGACATGGCTTCACAGCCAGCCAGATTTCAACAGATCATCATGAAACTCTAGAATTCATTCTTAAGAACTCTGAAAAAAAAAATACCTAATCTAAGCAACAAGATGAACCGTCAGTTGTCCATACTCGAACAATCCCCGGCAACGGCGCCAAAAACTTGGTGGACGAAATTGTGATCACTACAACTTCGCACAACTAACCAGCAAGTGTACTGGGTCGTCCAAGTAATAAACCTTATGCGAGTAAGGGTCGATCCCACAGAGATTGTTGGTATGAAGCAAGCTATGGTCACCTTGTAAATCTTAGTCAGGCAAACTCAAATGGATATGGGTGATATACGAATAAAACATAAAGATAGAGATAGAGATACTTATGTAATTCATTGTGGGAATTTCAGATAAGCGTATGAAGATACTTGTCCCTTCCGTCTCTCTGCTTTCCTACTGTCTTCATCCAATCCTTCTTACTTCTTTCCATGGCAAGCTTATGCAAGGGTTTCACCGTTGTCAGTGGCTACCTCCCATCCTCTCAGTGGAAATGTTCAACGCACCCTGTCACGGCACGGCTATCCATCTGTCGGTTCTCAATCAGGCCGGAATAGAATCCAGTGATTCTTTTGCGTCTGTCACTAACGCCCCGCGTTCAGGAGTTTGAAGCTCGTCACAGTCATTCAATCATTGAATCCTACTCAGAATACCACAGACAAGGTTAGACCTTCCGGATTCTCTTGAATGCTGCCATCAGTTCTAGCCTATACCACGAAGACTCTGATCTCACGGAATGGCTAGCTCGGTTGTCAGGCGAGCACTCGGTTGTCAGGCGATCAACCATGCATCGTGTATCAGGAATCCAAGAGATATTCACCCAATCTAAGGTAGAACGGAGGTGATTGTCAGGCACACGTTCATAGGTGAGAATGATGATGAGTGTCACGGATCATCACATTCATCAAGTTGAAGAACAAGTGATATCTTGGAACAAGAACAAGCGGAATTGAATAGAAGAACAATAGTAATTGCATTAATACTCGAGGTACAGCAGAGCTCCACACCTTAATCTATGGTGTGTAGAAACTCCACCGTTGAAAATACATAAGAACAAGGTCTAGGCATGGCCAAATGGCCAGCCTCCCAAAGAGGTTTCAATCATAAAAACATGATCACAAGCTCTAAATACAATAGTGAAAGGTCCTATATATAGAGAACTAGTAGCCTAGGGTGTACAGAGATGAGTAAATGACATAAAAATCCACTTCCGGGCCCACTTGGTGTGTGCTTGGGCTGAGCATTGAAGCATTTTCGTGTAGAGACTCTTCTTGGAGTTAAACGCCAGCTTTTATGCCAGTTTGGGCGTTTAACTCCCATTCTTGTGCCAGTTCCGGCGTTTAACGCTGGGAATTCTGAGGGTGACTTTGAACGCCGGTTTGGGCCATCAAATCTTGGGCAAAGTATGGACTATTATATATTTCTGGAAAGCCCAGGATGTCTACTTTCCAACGCCGTTGAGAGCGCGCCAATTGGGCTTCTGTAGCTCCAGAAAATCCGCTTCGAGTGCAGGGAGGTCAGAATCCAACAGCATCTGCAGTCCTTTTCAGTATCTGAATCAGATTTTTGCTCAGGTCCCTCAATTTCAGCCAGAAAATACCTGAAATCACAGAAAAACACACAAACTCATAGTAAAGTCCAGAAAAGTGAATTTTAACTAAAAACTAATAAAAATATACTAAAAACTAACTAGATCATACTAAAAACATACTAAAAACAATGCCAAAAAGCGTACAAATTATCCGCTCATCAGTACACAATCACCTTTGATCCCACTAGATAGGATCTAAACTTGTCAATGGCATAGACCACTGCAAGTAACTCTTTTTCTGTGGTTGTGTAATTCTTCTGTGCATCATTTAGAACACGGCTGGCATAATAAATGACGTGCAGAAGCTTGTTATGCCTCTGTCCCAACACTGCACCAATGGCATGGTCACTGGCATCACACATTAGTTCGAATGGCAATGTCCAGTCTGGTGAAGAGATGACTAGTGCTGTGACCAATTTGGCTTTCAGGGTCTCAAATGCCTGCAGACACTGTGTGTCAAACACAAATGGTGTGTCAGCAGCTAGTAGGTTGCTCAGAGGTTTTGCAATTTTCGAAAAATTCTTTATAAACCTTCTGTAGAATCCTGCATACCCCAGAAAGCTTCTGATTGCCTTAACATTGGTAGGTGGTGGTAATTTTTCAATTACTTCTACCTTTGCCTTATCCACCTCTATTCCCTTGCTCGAAATTTTGTGCCCAAGGACAATTCCTTCAGTCACCATAAAGTGGCATTTCTCCCAGTTTAAAACCAGGTTAGTCTCTTGGCACCTTTTCAGGACAAGTGCTAGGTGGTTAAGGCAGGAGCTGAATGAGTCTCCATATACTGAGAAGTCATCTATGAAGACTTCCAGGAATTTCTCCACCATATCAGAGAAGATGGATAGCATGCATCTCTGAAAGGTTGCAGGAGCATTACACAGACCAAAAGGCATCCTTCTGTAGGCAAACACGCCAGAAGGGCAAGTAAATGCTGTTTTCTCTTGGTCTTGAGGATCTACTGCAATTTGGTTGTACCCTGAATAGCCATCCAAAAAACAGTAATAATCATGACCAGCTAGTCTTTCTAGCATTTGATCTATGAATGGTAAAGGAAAATGATCCTTTCTGGTGGCTGTATTGAGCCTTCTGTAGTCAATACACATTCGCCACCCTGTGACTGTTCTTGTAGGAACCAGTTCATTTTTTTCATTATAAACTACTGTCATGCCTCCCTTTTTGGGGACAACTTGGACAGGGCTCACCCAGGGGCTATCAGAAATAGGATAAATAATCACAGCCTCTAGTAATTTAGTGACCTCTTTCTGCACCACCTCCTTCATGGCTGAATTTAGCCGCCTTTGTGGTTGGACCACTGGTCTGGCATTATCCTCCAATAGGATCTTGTGCATGCATCTTGCTGGGCTAATGCCCTTAAGATCACTTATGGACCACCCAAGAGTTGTCTTGTGTGTCCTTAGCACTTGAATCAGTGCTTCCTCTTCCTGTGGATTTAAAGTAGAGCTTATAATCACTGGAAAAGTATCACCTTCTCCCAGAAATGCATATTTCAGGGATGGTGGTAGTGGTTTGAGTTCAGGTTTGGGAGGCTTATCCTCCTCCTAAGGAATTTTCAAAAATTCTTTTGTTTCCTCTGGTTCTTCCTGATCAGGCTGAACATCCTTGAAGATGTCCTCTAGCTCTGATTCTAGACTTTCAGTCATATTGACCTCTTCCACCAAAGAGTCAATAATGTCAGCGCCCATGCAGTCATTTGGTGTGTCTGGATGCTGCATAGCTTTTACAGCATTCAACTTGAACTCATCCTCATTGACTCTCAGGGTTACTTCCCCTTTTTGTACATCAATGAGAGTTCGTCCAGTTGCTAGGAAAGGTCTTCCTAGAATGAGAGTTGCACTCTTGTGCTCCTCCATTTCCAACACCACAAAGTCAGTTGGAAAGGCGAATGGCCCAACCTTGACAATCATGTCCTCTATTATGCCTGATGGATATTTAATGGAGCTATCAGCAAGTTGGAGGCATATCCGGGTTGGTTTGACTTCTTCAGTCAACCCAAGCTTTCTGATAGTGGATGCAGGTATTAGATTGATGCTTGCTCCAAGGTCACACAGGGCTGTCTTGGTGCAAGCACCTTCTAATGTGCATGGTATCATAAAGCTTCCTGGATCTTGAAGCTTTTCTGGTAAGCTTTTCAGAATGACTGCACTGCATTCTTCAGTGAGAAATACTTTTTCAGTTTCTCTCCAATCCTTCTTATGACTTAAGATCTCTTTCATGAACTTAGCATAAGATGGTATTTGCTCAAGTGCCTCTGCAAACGGAATCTTTATTTCAAGAGTCCTTAGGTAGTTTGCAAAGCGGGCAAATTGCTTATCCTGCTCCGCTTGGCGGAGTTTCTGAGGATAAGGCATCTTGGCTTTATATTCTTCAACCTTAGTTGCTGCAGGTTTATTCCTTACAGAAGTGGTTGGAGAAGCCTTTTTAGAGGGGTTACTATCAGCACTCTCAGGTGTCTGATTCCCCATTAGCGTTTGAACGCCAGGATTGGGTGAAGATTGGGCGTTTAACGCCAACTTTTCTCCCCCTTTTGGCGTTTGAATGCCAGAACTGGGCAGGGAATGGGCGTTTAACGCCAGCTTTCCCCCCTTTTCTGGCGTTTGAACGCCAAAAGTATTCCTCTCTGGGCTCTTAATGTCCTCAGAGGGATTTTGGACAGTGGTTTGGTTATCCTCTGTCAATTGTTCCTTATTTGGCTTTTTGCTACTTTGAGCAGTGTTATTCAATGTCTTCCCACTCCTCAGTTGAACTGCTTGGCATTCTTCTGTTATCTGTTTAGATAGCTGCTGTTTTGCCTGATTCAACTGTGATTCTATGTTCTTGTTAGCAATTTTAGTTTCTTGGAGCATTTCTTTAAATTCTGCTAACTGTTTTGTCATCAGGTGTAATTGCTGATTAAGCTCAACTATCTGTTCTTGAGGATTAGGATCAGTGGCTACTGCCATAACTCCTTCTTTTGTAGAGAACTCATTGCTAGAGTACAAATATTGATTTCTAGCAACAGTATCTATAAGCTCTTGAGCCTCTTCAATCGTCTTCCTCATATGTATAGATCCACCAGCTGAGTGGTCTAAAGACATCTGAGCTTTTTCTGTAAGCCCATAGTAGAAGATGTCCAGCTGTACCCACTCTGAAAACATTTCAGAGGGGCATTTTCTTAGCATACCTCTATACCTCTCCCAGGCATTATAAAGGGATTCATTATCCTCTTGTTTAAAGCCTTGGATGTCCAGCCTTAGCTGTGTCATCCTTTTTGGAGGGTAAAACTGATTCAGGAATTTGTCTGATAACTGTTTCCATGTCTTTATGCTTGCTGTAGGTTGGTTATTCAACCACCTCTTAGCTTGATCTTTTACAACAAATGGAAACAGTAATAGTCTGTAGACATCCTGATCCACCTCTTTATCACGTATTGTGTCAGCAATTTGTAAGAATTGTGCCAGAAACTCAGTAGGTTCTTCCTGTGGAAGACCGGAATACTGGCAATTTTGCTGCACCATGATAATGAGTTGAGGATTTAGCTCAAAGCTGCTTGCTTTAATGGGAGGTATACAGATGCTACTCCCATATGCAGCTGTAATGGGGTTAGCATATGACCCCAGAGTCCTTCTGGACTGTTCAAATCCACTTAGGTCCATGATGGAGAAAGGGAATATGATATGAATTCACAAGTAAAGTAAAATTATTTTTTTTGACCGAAAAAAATAAAATAAAACAAAAGGAAAACAAAATAAATTTTGAAAACTAAAAGAAAATAAGATCAAAGAAAATTGAAAATTAAATCAATTAATTAGTTAAAAATATTTTGGAATTAGCAATAGAAAAGATATGATCGAAAATTATTTTGAAAGAGATTTGATTTTTGAAATTAGGAAAGAGAAAAACAGCAAAAAGACACCAAACTTAAAATTTTTAGAAAATCAAACACAAATTTTCGAAAATTTTAAAGGTAAAACACAAAGAAGACACCAAACTTAAAATATGAAACTAGACTCAAATAAAAGACTCTAAACCAACAAAAATAAAGTAGTCCTAATCTAAGCAACAAGATAAGCCGTCAGTTGTCCAAACTCGAACAATCCCCGGCAACGGCGCCAAAAACTTGGTGCACGAAATTGCAATCACACTTTTGCAATTCCGCACAACAACTAACCAGCAAGTGCACTGGGTCGTCCAAGTAATACCTTACGTGAGTAAGGGTCGATCCCACGGAGATTGTCGGCTTGAATCAAGCTATGGTTATCTTGTAACTCTTAGTCAGGATATCAGGTTTGATTGTGAAAAGCAAAAGAACATAAAATAAGTACTTATTTTGCAGTAATGGGGAAAAGGTTGAGGTTTGGAGATGCTCTATCTTCTGAACCTCTGCTTTCCTACTGTCTTCTTCTTCAAGCACGCAAGGCTCCTTCCATGGCAAGCTGTATGTAGGGTTTCACCGTTGTCAATGGCTACCTCCCATCCCTCAGTGAAAATGTTCAACGCGCTCTGTCACAGCACGGCTAATCATCTGTCGGTTCTCAATCGGGTTGGAATAGAATCCGGTGATTCTTTTGCGTCTGTCACTAACGCCCAGCCTTTAGGAGTTTGAAGCTCGCCACAGTCATTCAATCATTGAATCCTATTCAGAATACCACAGACAAGGTTTAGACCTTCCGGATTCTCTTGAATGCCGCCATCAATTCTAGCTTATACCACGAAGATTCTGATTAAGGAATCCAAGAGATATCTACGCAATCTAAGGTAGAACGGAGGTGGTTGTCAGGCACACGTTCATAGTTGAGAATGATGATGAGTGTCACGGATCATCACATTCGTCAGGTTTAGGAACAAGTGATATCTTAGAATGGAAGCAAGCATGATTGAATGAAAAACAGTAGTAATTGCATTAATCCATCAAGACACAGCAGAGCTCCTCACCCCCAACCATGGGGTTTAGAGACTCATGCCATAGAAAATACAATGAGAAATGTGTAATGTGTCATGAGGTCTAGATACAATGTCAAAAGATCCTATTAATAGTGAACTAGTAACCTAGGGTATACAGAAATGAGTAAATGACGTAAAAATCCACATCTGGGTCCACTTAGTGTGTGCTTGGGCTGAGCATTGAAGCTTTCATGTGTAGAGACTTTTTCTGGAGTTAAACGCCAGCTTTTATGCCAGTTTGGGCGTTTAACTCCAATTTTTATGCCAGTTCCAGCGTTAAACGCTGGGAATTCTGAAGCTGATTTGCAACGCCGGTTTGGGCCATCAAATCTCAAGCAAAGTATGGACTATTATACATTGTTGGAAAGCCCAGGATGTATACTTTCCAACTCCGTTGAGAGCGCGCCAATTGGGCCTCTGTAGCTCCAGAAAATCCACTTCGAGTGCAGGGAGGTCAGAATCCAACAGCATCTGCAGTCCTTTTCAGCTTCTGAATCAGATTTTTGCTCAGCACCCTAAATTTCAGCCAGAAAATACCTGAAATCACAGAAAAACACACAAACTCATAGTAAAGTCCAGAAAAGTGAATTTTAACTAAAAACTAATAAAAATATAACAAAAACTAATTAAAACATACTAAAAACATGCTGAAAACAATGCCAAAAAGCGTATAAATTATCCGCTCATCAGGCGCCTATAGTTTCAAGCGCTTCACATTTTTTAACTTTGGTTGGCACTTGAGGCGTCAATTTTTGGGAAGAATTATTACCTCTAGATGATGCTCTAATTGTGGCGCTTGAGGCGTGGGATGTGGGCACTTGAGGCACCAATTTTGGCCAAAAGTTATTCCTTGGATGGTGTGCTATGGTTATGGCACTTGAGGCTCCAATTTGGGCACTTGAGGCGCCAGGATTGAGGCACAAACTTTTTCCTTGGAAGGTGGCATGGAAGTGGTGCTTGAGGCACCAATTTGGGCGCCTAAGGTGACAATGATGGTGCATCACAATGTTGCTTCTAGAGGCTGTGGTGAAGGGCGCTTGAGGCACCACTTTTGGGCACCTAAGGTGCCATAATGTGCCCAAGATTGATCCTTGCATTCGAAGGTGCCTATTTGTGTAAGCGCTTCACAAAAATGGTGCTTAAGGCGCCACAATAAGGCACAAGGATGAGGGTTTGAATCCTTGGCACCAATGTTTGCTTCATTCTTAAATGCATGCTTCCTTGGATTTATGTTACATGCTTCTTTTCATTCATTGATTCCAAGACATGTATTCTTCATGCTCCTTGTTCCATTAACTTTTATTTTCTTGTAACAAGAAATCAATAAACAAGAATTGCATCAAAGCATGGCTCATATCATCATGAATAATTACCAAATGCATTAGTGAATACAAATTCACAATTTAAGCTTATATATTCATGAATTAACATAAATTCAACTTAATGTTCAATGATTCCTTTCATGTACAAATGATTGATGATTAACCATAAAACCACTTGATTATTGAATGAAATTCATGAAACAAATTTTTAAACTAACTAATTAACTAGCTAAGATGCAAATGCATCAGGAGACGACAACTCGGAGGTAATGACTATATCTAATCAGAATTTAGGATGGATGATCCCTATAGTCAACTATCTTAAATTTGATGTCCTTCTTGAGAATGAAAGGAGGCTCAAAGACTCATAAGAGAGGCATAAAATTATACATTGGTCCACAATATTTTATACAAAAGAGGAATATCAATGCCTCTCCTAAAGTGCATCCCGACCTCCAATACAAAGGATGTCCTAGAGGAAGTACACAATGGCATATGTGAAAATCACCTGGGAGCTTGGACATTAGCTAAGAAAGTGATCCGGGCCGACTTCTTTTGGCTAACCATACAAAGAGAGGTAGCCGAGTTCGTTAAAAAATGCCAACCATGTAAGAAGCATGCCAATTTTCATGTGGCACCTCCTGAAAATCTTATTAGCATCACCTCACCATGGCCCTTCGCAAAATGGGGTCTCAATCTACTTGGACCATTTTTTCAAGCTCTAGGACAAGTCAAGTACCTCATAGTAAGGATTGACTATTTTACTAAGTGGATTGAGGCAGAACTACTAGCAACTATTACTACTCAGAGAAGTCAAAAATTTTTCTACAAGAACATTGTCACAAGATTTGGGATTCTCCACTCCATCACCACGGACAATAGGACTCAATTCACTAACTCAACCTTCAGGAATTTGGTGGTTGACCTCAAGATAAACCACCAATTTACATCGATGGAACATCCTCAGACTAATGGACAAGTTAAAACGGCAAACAAAGTCATATTGGCTGGTTTAAAGCGCTAACTACAAGACGTAAAGGGAGCATGGGCTGACGAATTCCCTCAAGTCTTATGGGCATATTAGACAACCCTGCATTCCACAATAGGGGAGTCACCTTTCTGACTTCATTACAGGATGGAAGCCATGATTACCATATAAATTACTGAAAAGTCACCTAGGGTCACAATCTATAATGAAAGGGCCAACACCTATGCTCAAAAGGAAGAGCTCGACCTCCTTCCAGAAGTTTGAGAATGAGCTCGGATCAAAGAAGAGACGCTAAAATAGAGGATGGCCTTGAGATATAACCAGAAGGTGATCAAAAGAAGTTTCACCACAAACGACCTTATACGGATCCAAAATGACATCGGTATTCAGAAGTCGGGTAAAGAAAAGCTAGCTACAAACTGGAAAGGACCCTACAAGATTGTTGAAGTCTTAGGAAAAGGTTACTACAAATTAAAGTGTCCACCTACAGAGAAGGGAGACCCCGAGATCGTCGCACGCCTGTAACCTGAAGAAGTACTATAGTTAGGTAGCATACCTTGTTCCCTGGTGTACTCTTTTTTCCAACCTTAAGATTTTTTTCCCTAAAAATGGTTTTTTTTTTTAAGGAAATTTTTAACGAGGAACCATAACAATGGCTAAGGATAGTCAAAACCCTTAGCAGCAAATTTATGTAAAGGAACTTTTTTATTTATCAATAATAACTCCATCTTTTCTTCAAGGCTTCCTACGCATTAATTTAAACTTGGCAAATCGCAAAAATCATTGTCCAACCTAAAATAGTCGGCAAGATGAAGCGAGATACAAATTAATGTAAGAAATTATACAAACAACTCATGAAAACCGACCTTGGAATCAAGGCAGAATAAAAACAAAGTGTAAAAGTAACTTAATAAAATTCGATTACAAGAAGTCAGAACTTATAAAAGGGAATCTATATAAATGAACTTTCTACTTAAACTTAGCAAAGAAATAGCATTAAAATTTGTCGAGGTGTAATCCCCAACTAAATAGTTGTATAAGCTAAGAGTTAATTCGAAAAGCAATTATTAAAAGACCTAAAATCATTATTAAGATGAAGAAAGGTTCTAAAGTTGTTTGAAAATAACTTAAAGCAAAGTAAGTTTTGTTCAAAAACTACTGCATGTTACAAGATAAATTGTTCATAAGGACCCACAAGCCGGACCATCCAAAAAATTAAACACAAAAGGAAAAAACTACAAAGAAGAACCAAGTAAAGGGTTAAGTCCATCCCCAATGACGACATCCTTACCTCGGGCAGAACGAGTCAGGTCGTATTCAGGGATTGGCAAGGCCGGGATGGCGCCAGGCAGTGAAGGAGGGAGCTCGGCATTGACGACCTCGGGAGTCTGAGAAGCCTGACCGACCTCTGCACCCAAAGACTTCGGGTCAGGCAAAGGATCCTCCTCGTCATCCTCAGGGGTCGGGACGATCTTCCCATTAATTACTATATTATCTTGACTAAAAAGGGAAAGATCTACCTCAAGAGCAATGATCTAAATCTACAGATTCCTCAAGTGAAGCATATCTCTCTCGAGCTTTGTCTAACTCCTCCTGGAGGTCGAGCTTCTCCCCAAAAACTCAGGTATAACTCTCATCGGCCTTCTATTTTAACCCCACCGCCATGGCCAAGGATGCTTCAGCCTTCTTCACTCTAGCCCGAGCTTTTTTCCAACTAGGAAAAAAGCCCATCCCTCTCCTCTTCCAGATCCCTCTTGATCTCATTTAACCTCTCTACTTCAGCCCGAGTAGATACCAGAGATATGTTGGTGGCGCTGATAGGGGTCTTCTCCAACTCCCTAGCCAAGGCAGCACACTTTTCCGCCATCAGAATTCCATTTTGGGCCATGAGTTGAAGGTGGTTTTGAATACCCACATCATCCATACTGATACGGTTATGAAGAATAATATTTCTCCCACTCCAGGCAAGCCTATCAAATTCTTTATCGTAATCGTTCCCCCCTCAACAGTCTTTTCCTTTTGGGAGGAGGTTCCGATGATGCAGAAGTAGGACAGGCCCTAGCATTCTCTGAAAGGGAGTCAGGAGTAATCAACTGAGAAGCTAGAATGGAGACAAATTTTTTTGGAGCTAAAGGACCCGAGTCCGACTTCTTGGGAGTAGATCGAACAGAAGAACCCTCGGCTTCTCTTGTTGTATGCCAAGGGCGACGACATTCTTCCTGGTGACCCGTATTATCCTCATAGCAGTAGGTTTTAGAGCCATTCTTTTTGCAAAGCAAAATAAAAGTACATTAATTGCCAACACTTATGATAACCAAAAATTAAAAGCTAAAGGTAAGAAAGCTACCTAGCTCGGACCGAAGCTGACTGGGATTTTCTAAGAATCTTTTGATATCCAAGTGAGGAGCTTGGCCCCAGCACTCTTGAAACAAGTCAAATACGGCCTTTTCAAGGTTATTTAAGCACTATATTTTGCTATCACAGGCCTTTCTTCCCAGTATAAAGGAAAATAGGGTTCATCATTTTCATCCAAGAAGAAAGGTCGTGCACATTCTATAGCTCGGATCTTGAAAAAATAATTTTTGAAGTCATGGAAAAAATCATCAAAAGTGGAGAAAACCTTCTTGCCCCTGAACGGCACAGAAGTAAGGCCAAGCTAGCTTTTTTGCACCAAAAGGCTTGGTCAAGACAAAAAGGTAAAAGAAAATTTTGACGGAAGGTCAGACATCAAGCTCCCGATATAGAAGTTGATATATCTTAAGAAAGCCCAGGAATTAGGGTGAAGTTGGGAAGGAGCAATATTGCAGGTCCAAAGAACATTACTCTCAAAGTCAGAGAAAAGAAGCCTAAAATCGATTTTCAAGAAAAAGCAATCACATTATTTTATAATTTTGCACGTGCTCCCAATTCTCACATAGCCTATGGTGTCTACAAAAAGTCTCAACATATTCTTTATCAACTACTGGAACGACAGTAAGGACGGAAGTATCTACCTAAGCTAAAAGGGAAGGAGGGACTTTTGTTGACATGTCAAGAACAACAGACCGAGACATAAATCTACACCTATAAATGCAACAAAAAAATCGTCACTAAATAACTCGGACACCATTCAAAACAAGTCAGGTAAATGTAGCAAAATACAAAACAGATTTTCAAAAGTTCTTTCCAAAACAAAAGGAATAGAAATGGCGTCCCTCCTGAACTATCAGCAGCAACACAATTGGGGGACAACACGATTATGTTCTATAAGCAATAAACGGCAAGAAATTTCAGAGACAGAGCCAAAATTCTTAACAGTAATATCAAACGACAAAAATAGTTTCAAAAGGGCTTCTTAGCAATAAACGAAGCCGTAAAGGTTAAACAAGCTATCAAAATCTCTAGATACAAGTATCGGCAACGTAAAAACAAAATTCATCACCAACACTATTATACAAGGGACCATTCAGAATAGTTTCACGAATATAGAACAATCGAGACAACAAAAAAAAGTGGATAAAAACACGAACCATGATTAAATTCGAAAAACGGAGGGGCACGACAAGTAGCGAAATCACGAGCGATTCTCTTCAAAGCACCAAGAACTCTCCAAATGAATCAAGATAAAGAAATCTTGGAGCTGAAAAGCGGTTATGGAGCAAGAAATAAGGGAGGAAAATAGAGGAATTCTTTCTCGATGAAGGAAGCAAGTGGAGCATTTTCAGAAATGAAGAAGAAGAAGAAGAAGAAGAAGAAGAAGAAGAAGAAGAAGAAGAAGAAGAAGAAGAAGAAGAAGAAGAAGAAGAAGAAGAAGAACGCGAAGCATTTTATAAGAGAGAAGGGGCAAAACGGTCATTTCACACCCCTCGTTAAAACCATGCGCAGATTCCAAGGGAACTGTCGTGTAACATTTGCCCCTCATTTAAAGTGGCAACGTTCAAAATTTCAAAACAAATCGAGTACCCAACCTCTTGAAGGCAGCATACTTGACAACAAAAATAGAAGTCACGAAATGCTTGAACCTGACCTCGTGAAAGCTCGGACTCAAGCAGGAGTACTATTCATACCCTGGCCCAAAATATAGAGCCAGTCCCCACAAGGACAAAAATGCCCACCCAAAAAGGGTGGCCTCTACCATTTACCCGACCTCTTTAAAGAGGTCAAACACGCTGACAAAGAAGCAGCATTACTTATCCAAATAAGTATATGCCTCCCCAAATCTTTTCTATTATCTCTATCTCCACTAAAAGATAGATCCTAACAAACTCCCAAGATAAAGGGAGCAGTTATCCACCAACAAAGGTGAAACTATTCCAAAAGGTGGTTATTCGTTCTATTATAAATACACTGACACCACTCAGGCATAGACATGTTTTATTTTACTAAACCTACCTAAAACCCTTACTAACTTAAGCATCAGAGTCTCTTGCAAGTACCACCTCCCACCTTCTCACAAGGAATACGGATGACGGTACATCGGTATTGGAACAAGTCAGACGCTGCCTAAGAAGGAGTCTGAACCTCAGGTCTAAACCCAAATCGACGATAACCCTCGTAACAACCACCTATTCAAAATACTTGACATGGCACAATAAAACATAACTATATGGTATAAAATCCTCTGACAATAACTTAGTATCAACTTTTATATAATAAAAATAGATAATTTTTATATTAATCTCCAATAGTGGGGACGAATTCAATAAACTTATAAAGACTAATAGATAATATTACTATATACTACTTCGAGTTATCCAAATTTGGCATATACATGCGCGTTTTGAACATTTATATTAGGCCATATTATATATGATCTGTACCTAGAAAGCCGGTCCGACATCATACTTTGCAGAAACCACGTCTAGTAAAGAGAACGCAATATACCAGGTCAAAACCAGGTTACTTAGCCACAGGAGAGATATCCGAGCTTTAGCTCGGATATAAGGCCAGAATCTCGAGCCGACTAATAGATCTCTCCAACCATAAATAGCGCTATGTAGATAGCCAAAGGGACGAATACACACACATCCAGAATTCACTACTCACTATAATCGTTATTAAGATATTATTCATGCGCATAAACTAACTTAAGCATTGAAGTCTTTTTTCCAGGTACTCCCCACTGCTTGGACGAGGCTCGCACTGGTGGCACGATCTTTATCACGAACAACCGCGCAACCATTTCTATAGCCGCTGCCGAACTATACCTCGACTTGAGCCCTAGGCAAGAACATTGGCGCCCACCGTGGGGCCGAAGAGTTAAACTTTGCCCCCATCCCGTTATTTTGATTTTTATAACATATCCATATCCGCCTTGTGCCCCTTTTCTTTGCAGAAAAGGAAGCATGACTAATCTCTCAGAGATTCAGCAACATCCTCAAACCAATGCCGACCTCATGGCCGCTAATGCCGCCCTCCTAGCAAAAAATCAGTGGATAGCCGAATTGTTAGCAACGATGCAGAATAATGGAGAACGGAAGGATGACAACAAAAAAGCAAACGCCGATTAGCATAAAGAGCATCAGTCAAAGTCTAACACAAAGACAGAGGAAACACCCCACAAAACCGGAAGACGACGAACCAACCCATTTTCTGAAGAAATAATGAATTTCAAAATGCCTAATAATTTTACACTCCCTATGACTTTAACACCATATAAGGGGATCGGAGATCCTAAAGTTCATGTTCACAAAATTTGAGTCTATGATGTTCCTCAATAGTGACTCTGATCCCATTCTATGATGATCTTTTCTAACTTTTTTAGATGGAGCTACCTTATTATGGTTTTCTAATTTGCCTGTAGGATCCATAACCAGCTTTGACGAGTTCGCTAAGATGTTCATCAATCATTTTGCAGTGACTAAAATCTATGTGAGGGACTCGGACTACCTCAGCACAATTAAGCAACGACAACACGAAAGCCTGAAAGACTACATGACACGCTTCACAACAGTAACCATGGAGATCCCCGACCTTAATCCAGAGGTACAGTTGCACGCTATCAAGAGTGGCCTCCGATCTGGAAAATTCCAGGAAGCCATCACTGTGGCAAAATCGATGACATTGGAGGAGTTCCGAGACAAAGCAACCGGTTGAATCGAGATAGAGGAGCTATGCGAAACTCGGAGGAATGAAAGACCATCGTTCAGGAAGGAAGAAGACAGACCCTACAGGTCCCAGAATAAAGATCCTGAAAAACCTTTTAAGCTAGCTTCGAAGTTTGACTCATACACCAAGTTTAATACCAAAAGGGACGACATAATCAAAGAAATCCTTCACAACAAGTTAATAAAGACGCCAAGTTGAGCAGTGGTGGACGAAATTGTGATCACTACAACTTCGCACAACTAACCAGCAAGTGTACTGGGTCGTCCAAGTAATAAACCTTACGCGAGTAAGGGTCGATCCTACAGAGATTGTTGGTATGAAGCAAGCTATGGTCACCTTGTAAATCTTAGTCAGGCAAACTCAAATGGTTATGAATGATGAATAAAACATAAAGATAAAGATAGAGATACTTATGTAATTCATTGGTAGGAATTTTAGATAAGTGTATGAAGATGCTTGTCCCTTCCGTCTCTCTGCTTTCCTACTGTCTTCATCCAATCCTTCTTACTCCTTTCCATGGCAAGCTTAAGCAAGGGTTTCACCGTTGTCAGTGGCTACCTCCCATCCTCTCAGTGGAAATGTTCAACGCACCCTGTCACGGCACGGCTATCCATCTGTCGGTTCTCGATCAGGCCGGAATAGAATCCAGTGATTCTTATGCGTCTGTCACTAACGCCCCGCCCTCAGGAGTTTGAAGCACGTCACAGTCATTCAGTCATTGAATCCTACTCAGAATACCACAGACAAGGTTAGACCTTCCGGATTCTCTTGAATGCCGCCATCAGTTCTAGCCTATACCACGAAGACTCTGATCTCACGGAATGGCTGGCTCGGTTGTCAGGCGAGCACTCGGTTGTCAGGCGATCAACCATGCATCGTGTATCAGGAATCCAATAGATATTCACCCAATCGAAGGTAGAACGGAGGTGGTTGTCAGTCACACGTTCATAGGTGAGAATGATGATGAGTGTCACGGATCATCACATTCATCAAGTTGAAGAACAAGTGATATCTTAGAACAAGAACAAGCGGAATTGAATAGAAGAACAATAGTAATTGCATTAATACTCGAGGTACAGCAGAGCTCCACACCTTAATCTATGGTGTGTAGAAACTCCATCGTTGAAAATACATAAGAACAAGGTCTAGGCATGGCCGAATGGCCAGCCTCCCAATGATCTAAGATAGCATCAGAACAAAGATAACTACCCGGATATCTCAATACAATAGTAAAAGGTCCTACTTATAGAGAACTAGTAGCCTAAGGTTTACAGAGATGAGTAAATGACATAAAAATCCACTTCCGGGCCCACTTGGTGTGTGCTTGGGCTGAGCAATGAAGCATTTTCGTGTAGAGACTCCTCTTGGAGTTAAACGCCAGTTTTGGTGCCAGTTTGGGCGTTTAACTCCCATTCTTGTGCCAGTTCCGGCGTTTAACGCTGGGAATTCTGAGGGTGACTTTTAACGCCGGTTTGGGCCATCAAATCTTGGGCAAAGTATGGACTATCATATATTGCTGGAAAGCCCAGGATGTCTACTTTCCAACGCCGTTGAGAGCGCGCCTATTGGGCTTCTGTAGCTCCAGAAAATCCACTTCGAGTTCAGGGAGGTCAGAATCCAACAGCATCTACAGTCCTTTTTAGTCTCTGAATCAGATTTTTGCTCAGGTCCCTCAATTTTAGCCAGAAAATACCTGAAATCACAGAAAAACACACAAACTCATAGTAAAGTCCAGAAAAGTGAATTTTAACTAAAAACTAATAAAAATATACTAAAAACTAACTAGATCATACTAAAAACATACTAAAAACAATGCCAAAAAGCGTACAAATTATCCGCTCATCACAACACCAAACTTAAATTGTTGCTTGTCCTCAAGCAACTGAAAATAAAATAAGATAAAAAGAGGAGAGTATGCAATGAATTCCAAAAACATCTATGAAGATCAGTATTAATTAGATGAGCGGGGCTTTTAGCTTTTTGCCTCTGAACAGTTTTGGCATCTCACTCTATCCTTTGAAATTCAGAATGATTGGCTTCTTTAGGAACTCAGAATCCAGATAGTGTTATTGATTCTCCTAGTTAAGTATGATGATTCTTGAACACAGCTACTTATTGAGTCTTGGCCGTGGCCCAAAGCACTCTGTCTTCCAGTATTACCACCGGATACATACATGCCACAGACACATAATTGGGTGAACCTTTTCAGATTGTGACTCAGCTTTGCTAGAGTCCCCAATTAGAGGTGTCCAGGGTTCTTAAGCACACTCTTATTGCCTTGGATCACAACTTTATTTCTTTCTTTTTCTTTCTTTTTCTTTCTTTTTCTCTTTCTTTTTCTCCCTTTTTTTTTCGAATATATATTTTTTTTTGTATTCACTGCTTTTTTTTTCTGCTTCAAGAATCATTTTTATGATTTTTCAGATCCTCAGTAACATGTCTCCTTTTTCATCATTCTTTCAAGAGCCAATATTCATGAACCACAAATTCAAAAGACATATGCACTGTTTAAGCATACATTCAGAAAACAAAAGTATTGCCACCACATCAAGATAATTAAACTGTTATAAAATTCAAAATTCATGCAATTCTTTTCTTTTTCAATTAAGAACATTTTTCATTTAAGAAAGGTGATGGATTCATAGGACATTCATAACTTTAAGGCATAGACACTAAGACACTAATGATCACAAGACACAAACATAGATAAACATAAGCACTAAAATCCGAAAAATAGGAAAATAAAGAACAACGAAATTAAAGAACGGGTCCACCTTAGTGATGGCGGCTCTTTCTTCCTCTTGAAGATCCTATGGAGTGCTTGAGCTCCTCGATATCTCTTCCTTGTCTTTGTTGCTCCTCTCTCATGATTCTTTGATCTTCTCTAATTTCATGGAGGATGATGGAGTGTTCTTGATGCTCCACCCTTAGTTGTCCCATGTTGGAACTCAATTCTCCTAGGGAGGTGTTTAGTTGCTCCCAATAGTTTTGTGGAGGAAAGTGCATCCCTTGAGGTATCTCAGGGATCTCATGATGAGTGGGGTCTCTTGTGTGCTCCATCCTCTTCTTAGTGATGGGCTTGTCCTCATCAATGGGGATGTCTCCCTTTATGTCAACTCCAACTGAATAACAGAGGTGACAAATGAGATGAGGGAAGGCTAACCTTGCCAAGGTAGAAGACTTGTCCGCCACCTTATAAAGTTCTTGAGATATAACCTCATGAACTTCTATTTCTTCTCCAATCATGATGCTATGAATCATGATAGCCCGGTCTATGGTAACTTCGGACCGGTTGCTAGTGGGAATAATTGAGCGTTGGATAAACTCCAACCATCCTCTAGCCACGGGTTTGAGGTCATGCCTTCTCAATTGAACCGGCTTCCCTCTTGAATCTCTCTTCCATTGGGCGCCCTCTTCACATATGACTGTGAGGACTTGGTCCAACCTTTGATCAAAGTTGACCCTTCTAGTGTAAGGATGTTCATCTCCTTGCATCATGGGCAAGTTGAATGCCACCCTTACATTTTCCGGACTAAAATCCAAGTATTTCCCCCGAACCATAGTAAGATAATTCTTTGGATCCGGGTTCACACTTTGATCATGGTTCTTGGTGATCCATGCATTGGCATAGAACTCTTGAACCATTAAGATTCCGACTTGTTGAATGGGGTTGGTAAGAACTTCCCAACCTCTTCTTCGGATCTCATGTCGGATCTCCGGATATTCACTCTTTTTGAGTGAAAAAGGGACCTCGGGGATCACCTTCTTCAAGGCCACAACTTCATAGAAGTGGTCTTGATGCACCCTTGAGATGAATCTTTCCATCTCCCATGACTCGGAGGTGGAAGCTTTTGCCTTCCCTTTCCTCTTTCTAGAGGTTTCTCCGGCCTTGGATGCCATAAATGGTTATGGAAAAACAAAATGCAATGCTTTTACCACACAAAACTTAAAAGGTTTGCTCATCCTCGAGCAAAAGAAGAAAGAAGAGAGTAGAAGAAGAAGAAATGAGGAAGAAGGGAATGGCTTTGTGTTCGGCCAAAAAGGGGGAAAAGTGGTGTTTAGGTTGTGTGAAAATGAAGGAGTGAAGAAGGGTTTATATAGGAGTGGGGGTGCTCATGGTTCGGTCATGTATGGGTGGGTTTGGGAGGGAAAGTGGTTTGAATTTGAATGGTGAGGTAGGTGGGGTTTTATGAAGGATGGATGTGAGTGGTGAAGAGAAAGATGGGATTTGATAGGTGAAGGGTTTTTGGGGAAGAGGTGTTGAGGTGATTGGTGAATGGGTGAAGAAGAGAGAGAGAGTGGTGGGGTAGGTGGGGATCCTGTGGGGTCCACAGATCCTGAGGTGTCAAGGAAAAGTCATCCCTGCACCAAATGGCATGCAAAAATGTGTTTTTAGCCATTTCTGGCGTTAAACGCCGGGCTGGTGCCCATTTCTGGCGTTTAACGCCAGCTTCTTGCCCTTTTCTGGCGTTTAACGCCAGTCTGGTGCCCCTTTCTGGTGTTAAACGCCCAGAATGGTGCCAGACTGGGCGTTAAACGCCCAACAGCTAGCCTTACTGGCGTTTAAACGCCAGCACGCTCTCCTCCAGGGTGTGCTGTTTTTCTTTCTGCTTTTCATTCTGTTTTTGCCTTTTTTATTGATTTTGTGACTTCTCATGATCATCAACCTACAAAAAATATAAAATAACAAAGAAAAATAGATAAAAACATAACATTGGGTTGCCTCCCAACAAGCGCTTCTTTAATGTCAGTAGCTTGACAGAGGACTCTCATGGAGCCTCAGAAATGCTCAGAGCTATGTTGGAACCTCCCAACACCAAACTTAGAGTTTGAATGTGGGGGTTCAACACCAAACTTAGAAGTTGGTTGTGGCCTCCCAACACCAAACTTAGAGTTTGACTGTGGGGGCTCTGTGTGGCTCTGTTTTGAGAGAAGCTCTTCATGCTTCCTCTCCATGGTGACAGAGGGATATCCCTGAGCCTTAAACACCAAGGATTCTTCATTCACTTGAATGATCAACTCTCCTCTATCAACATCAATCACAGCCTTTGCTGTGGCTAGGAAGGGTCTGCCAAGGATGATGGATTCATCCATGCACTTCCCAGTCTCTAGGACTATGAAATCAGTAGAGATGTAATGGTCTTCAACTTTTACCAGAACCTCCTCTACAAGTCCATAAGCTTGTTTTCTTGAGTTGTCTACCATCTCTAGTGAGATTTTTGCAGCTTGCACCTCAAAGATCCCTAGCTTCTCCATTACAGAGAGAGGCATGAGGTTTACACTTGACCCTAAGTCACACAAGGCCTTCTTGAAGGTCATGGTGCCTATGGTACAAGGTATTGAAAACTTCCCAGGATCCTGTCTCTTTTGAGGTAGTTTCTGCCTAGACAAGTCATCCAGTTCTTTGGTGAGCAAAGCGAGTTCATCCTCCCAAGTCTCATTTCCAAATAACTTGTCATTTAGCTTCATGATTGCTCCAAGGTATTTAGCAACTTGCTCTTCAGTGACATACTCATCCTCTTCAGAGGAAGAATACTCATCAGAGCTCATGAATGGCAGAAGTAAGTCCAATGGAATCTCTATGGTCTCATTTTGAGCTTCAGATTCCCATGGTTCCTCATTGGGGAACTCATTTGAGGCCAGTGGACGTCCATTGAGGTCTTCCTCAGTGGCGTTCACTGCCTTTTCCCCCTCTCCAAATTCGGCCATGTTGATGGCCTTGCACTCTCCTTTTGGATTTTCTTCTGTATTGCTTGGGAGAGTACTAGGAGGGAGTTCAGTAATTTTCTTTCTCAGCTGACCCACTTGTGCCTCCAAGTTTCTAATGGAGGACCTTGTTTCAGTCATGAAACTTTGAGTGGTTTTGATTAGATCAGAGACCATGGTTGCTAAGTCAGAGGTATTCTGCTTAGAACTCTCTGTCTGTTGCTGAGAAGATGATGGAAAAGGCTTGCTATTGCTAAACCTGTTTCTTCCACCATTATTATTGTTGAAACCTTGTTGAGGTCTCTGTTGATCCTTCCATGAGAAATTTGGATGATTTCTCCATGAAGGATTATAGGTGTTCCCATAGGGTTCTCCCATGTAATTCACCTCTTCCATTGAAGGGTTCTCAGGATCATAAGCTTCTTCCTCAAATGAAGCTTCTTTAGTACTGCTTGGTGCATTTTGCATTCCAGACAGACTTTGAGAAATCATATTGACTTGTTGAGTCAATATTTTGTTCTGAGCCAATATGGCATTCAGAGTGTCAATCTCAAGAACTCCTTTCTTCTGACTAGTCCCATTGTTCACAGGATTCCTTTCAGAAGTGTACATGAATTGGTTATTTGCAACCATTTCAATCAGCTCTTGAGCTTCTGTAGGCATCTTCTTCAGATGAAGAGATCCTCCAGCAGAGCTATCCAAAGACATCTTGGACAGTTCAGAAAGGCCATCATAGAAAATACCTATGATGCTCCATTCAGAAAGCATATCAGAAGGACACTTTCTGATTAATTGTTTGTATCTTTCCCAAGCTTCATAGAGGGATTCTCCTTCCTTCTGTCTGAAGGTTTGGACTTCCACTCTAAGCTTATTCAATTTTTGAGGTGGAAAGAACTTTGCCAAGAAGGCATTGACTAGCTTTTCCCAAGAGTCCAGGCTTTCTTTAGGTTGAGAGTCCAACCATGTCCTAGCTCTGTCTCTTACAGCAAAAGGGAATAGCATAAGTCTGTAGACCTCAGGGTCAACCCCATTAGTCTTGACAGTGTCACAGATTTGCAAGAATTCAGCTAAACACTGATGAGGATCTTCCAATGGAAGTCCATGGAACTTGCAATTCTGTTGCATTAAAGAAACTAATTGAGGCTTAAGCTCAAAGTTGTTTGCTCCAATGGCAAGGATAGAGATGCTTCTCCCATAGAAGTCGGGAGTAGGTGCAGTAAAGTCACCCAGCACCTTCCTTGCATTGTTGGCATTGTTGTTGTTTTCGGCTGCCATGGGTTCTTCTTCTTTGAAGATTTCTGTTAGGTCCTCTACAGAGAGTTGTGCCTTGGCTTCTCTTAGCTTTCTCTTCAAGGTCCTTTCAGGTTCAGGATCAGCCTCAACAAGAATGTTTTTGTCCTTGCTCCTGCTCATAAGAAAGAGAAGAGAACAAGAAAATATGGAATCCTCTATGTCACAGTATAGAGATTCCTTGAGGTGTCAGAGGAAAAGAAAAATAGAAGGCAGAAGTAGAAAATTCGAACTTATCAAAGAAGATGGAGTTCGAACTTTGCATTAAGGAATAGTGTTAGTCCAAAAATAGAAGGATGTGAGAAGAGGGGAAGAAATTTTCGAAAATAATAAAAAAAAATTTAAAAACATTTTGAAAAACTCTAATTAATTTTTGAAAATTAAGAGTGGAAAAGAAATAAAGTGATTTTTGAAAAAGATTTTGAAATTAGAAATCAAAAAGATTTGATTGAAAGCTATTTTGAAAAAGATGTGGTTAAGAAGATATGATTAGTTTTAAAAAGATATGATTGAGAAGATATGATTTGAAAAACATTTTTAAAAAAAAGATTTGATTTTGAAAATTAAAAACTTGGCTAACAAGAAAAGATATGATTCAAACATTAAACCTTTCTCAACAGAAAAGGCAGCATACTTGAAATGTTGAATCAAATCATTAATTGATAGCAAGTATTTTTGAAAATGGAAAGAAATTGATTTTGAAAAAGATTTGATTGAAAAGATTGATTTGAAAAAGATTTGATTTTGAAAAATTTTGAGAACTTGAAAAAAATTTGCATTGAAAACAAAATCTTCCCTCTTGTGCCATCCTGGCGTTAAACGCCCAGAATGGTGCACATTCTGGCGTTTAACGGCCAAAACTCTACCCTTTTGGGCGTTAAACACCCAACCAGGCACCCTGGCTGGCGTTTAAACGCCAGTCTGTCCTTCTTTACTGGGCGTTTTGAACGCCCAGCTTTTTCTGTATAATTCCTCTGCTGTATGTTCTGAATCTTCAATTCTCTGTATTATTGACTTGAAAAGACACAAAATAAAAAATATTTTTGGATTTTTAATAGTGAGGAATAATCAAAATGCAACTAAAATCAAATAATAATGCATGCAAGACACCAAACTTAGCAATTTGTATGCTACTGACACTAATGAGAATGCATATGAGACACATAAACACTCAAGTCAAGAGGAATTAAAGATCAGAGTAATGAAATCATCAAGAACATCTTGAAGATCACTAAGACACATGCATGAATGCAAGAAGAACAGAAACATGCAATTGACACAAAACTTAATATGAGACACTAGACTCAAACAAGAATTTTTGGAATTTATGATTTTGTAATTTTTTTGTGCTTTTTTCGAAAATTAAGTGGAAAAAGAAAATAAAGATATCAAAATTCTTAATGAGAATTCCAGGAATCATGCAATGTTTAGTCTAAGACTCCGGTCCAGGAATTAGACATGGCTTCACAGCCAGCCAAGCCTTAGCAGATCACTGCTCCAACAGCAAGATTGATAGAAATCAACATGCTCTTGTGATGATAAGTTGAAACCTCGGTCCAATGAAATTAGACATGGCTTCACAGCCAGCCAGACTTCAACAAATCATCATGAAACTCTAGAATTCGTCTTTAAGAATTCCGAAAAAAAATACCTAATCTAAGCAACAAGATGAACCGTCAGTTGTCCAAACTCAACAATCCCCGGCAACGGCGCCAAAAACTTGGTGGACGAAATTGTGATCACTACAACTTCACACAACTAACCAGCAAGTGTACTGGGTCGTCCAAGTAATAAACCTTACGCGAGTAAGGGTCGATCCCACAGAGATTGTTGGTATGAAGCAAGCTATGGTCACCTTGTAAATCTTAGTCAGGCAAACTCAAATGGTTATGAATGATGAATAAAACATAAAGATAAAGATAGAGATACTTATGTAATTCATTGGTAGGAATTTCAGATAAGTGTATGAAGATGCTTGTCCCTTCCGTCTCTCTGCTTTCCTACTGTCTTCATCCAATCCTTCTTACTCCTTTCCATGGCAAGCTTGAGCAAGGGTTTCACCGTTGTCAGTGGCTACCTCCCATCCTCTCAGTGGAAATGTTCAACGCACCCTGTCACGGCACGGCTATCCATCTGTCGGTTCTCGATCAGGCCGGAATAGAATCCAGTGATTCTTTTGCGTCTGTCACTAATGCCCCGCCCTCAGGAGTTTGAAGCACGTCACAGTCATTCAGTCATTGAATCCTACTCAGAATACCACAGACAAGGTTAGACCTTCCGGATTCTCTTGAATGCCGCCATCAGTTCTAGCCTATACCACGAAGACTCTGATCTCACGGAATGGCTGGCTCGGTTGTCAGGCGAGCACTCGGTTGTCAGGCGATCAACCATGCATCGTGTATCAGGAATCCAAGAGATGTTCACCCAATCAAAGGTAGAACGGAGGTGGTTGTCAGTCACACGTTCATAGGTGAGAATGATGATGAGTGTCACGGATCATCACATTCATCAAGTTGAAGAACAAGCGGAATTGAATAGAAGAACAATAGTAATTGCATTAATACTCGAGGTACAGCAGAGCTCCACACCTTAATCTATGGTGTGTAGAAACTCCACCGTTGAAAATACATAAGAACAAGGTCTAGGCATGGCCGAAAGGCCAGCCTCCCAATGATCTAAGATAGCATCAGAACAAAGATAACTACCCAGATATATCAATACAATAGTAAAAGGTCCTACTTATAGAGAACTGGTAGCCTAAGGTTTACAGAGATGAGTAAAAACCAGCTAGATCATACTAAAAACATACTAAAAACAATGCCAAAAAGCATACAAATTATCCGCTCATCAAGCAGGTACATACCAAGATCAAAGGTATGTCGACAAAACAAAGCACTACACTTTTCACCAAAGGTTTGGCCACACCACAGATGAATGTGTGGTGGCTAAGGACACGCTAGAAAGGCGGGAGCGACAAGGGTTGCTGGACAAATACATCGACAAGCAAGTGCAAAAAGATCTGTCAACCTCGGGCGAGTTAGAACATCTGAAGACAAAAAACAAAAAGTCTCAATGGTAGAATAGTCAACCACCAAAGAAAGTCATCAATTATATTTTAAGAGGGTTCGCATGCGGTGGAGAAACAAGTTCGGCTAGAAAAAGAAGTTACAGAACTATGTTAACAGTACAGGACGAGACGCCCTCTGATGTGCCTATACCCAAGATCCCTGACATAACATTCACAAGCAAGGACTTTGAGACCAAAACTCCTAACCTTGACGACCTTGTCATCGTCTCGGTAAAAACCAGAGACCTCCTAATTCGGAAAGTCTTATTAGACCATGGAAGCAGTGCCGACGTCATGTTTCTATCAACCTTTAAGAATATGCAATTGAACGAAAACGTGTTACAACCATCCTCCGGTGAACTAGTCGGATTCTCAGGGGAAAGAATCCCCTTAACAGGTTATGTTTGGGTAAGGACTATCTTATGGGAACCTCCTCACTAAAAAACTTTGGACATCCAATATTTAATTGTTGACTGTTTTAGTCCTTATAATATTATTTTAGGAAGACCATCTTTAAATGCTTTTGGAGCCATAGTCTCCACTATTCATTTGTGTGTTAAGTTTTGTTCAGAAAAAGAAGCTATAACAACAGTACAATCAGATAGAAAAGAAGCTAAACAATGCTACAACGTAGGTCTCAAAGTACAGCAAACGCCGACAAGGAGGATAAACTCAGCATACAACGCTAGTGATATACCAGACCTTGCCAAGCTGGATCCTTAGATCAATCATGAGCAAAGGCCCACACCAGCAGATGATTTAAACAAGGTAAGCTTGACAGAAGATAAGAACCAATACACTGACATAGGTTCTACTCTGCCTGCAGGATACACACAGCAGGTAATAGACCTACTCTGAGCCAATGTCGATCTATTCGCATGGACTCTGGCCGACATGCCAGGGATACACCCGGATGTCATATGTCATAGACTGGCCCTCGACTCCAAAGTTCGGCCAGTAAAATAGAAGAGAAGACAACTCGGGAAGGAAAGAACCGAAGCAGCAATAAAGGAAACACAAAAACTGATAAGTGCAAGGTTTATCCGGGAAATACAATTCATATCATGGCTGGCAAATGTAGTAATGGTAAAAAAGAACTCGGGGAAATGGCAAATGTGCATAGACTTCACCAACTTGAACTGAGCATGCCCAAAAGACTCTTATCCCTTGCCATGCATTGACAAGCTCATCGATAACACTTCAGGCTATCAAATACTAAGCTTCATGGATGTGTATTCAAGCTAAAACCAGATACTCATGCATCCCGTTGACACAGAAAAGACAGCCTTCATAACTAACCAAGGCAACTTTTGTTACAAGGTCATACCGTTTGGCCTAAAAAATGCAGGTACTACCTACAAGCGTTTAATGGACAAAGTATTTCAAAAGCAAATCGGAAAGAACATGGAAGCGTATGTGGATGACACGGTAGTCAAATCAAACACCAAAAAAGAACACCTGACTGACTTAAAAAAGTATTCGATCAATTAAGAAAATACAATATGTGGCTCAACCCACAGAAGTGTGCATTTGGAATTCAAGGAGGTAAATTTTTAGGGTTGATGTTGATGCACAGAAAAATAGAGGCAAACCCTAACAAGTGTAAGGCAATCTTGGACATGAAGTCGCCATCAACAATCAAAGAGGTGCAGCAACTCACAGGAAGGCTAGCCACCCTATCAAGGTTCCTGATAAACTACTATTTTATGGTTTATCTTGTGCTAATTTGAGTGGTTTTTATCAAGCCTTTGCACCCTTATTCATACTATTTGCATGGTTTTACATTTTCCCCTCCTAACTTTGTGATATGATTGAGAACATGCTTCTTTAGCCTTATATTTGTTAGTATTAATCCTCTCTTATTACCATTAGATTCCGTGATATGTGCGTTAAGTGATTTTAGGGATTACAGCGCAGCAATGGCTTAGAGGATGGAAAGGAAGTATGCAAAAGTAGAAGGAATACAAGAAACTGAAGAAACTGCTAAAGCTGTCCAGCCTGACCTTCTGGTACTAAATCGACCATAACCCTACAGAGGTCCAAATGATGAGGTGCCGGTTGTGTTGGAAAGCTAACGTTTGGGGCTTCGCAACGATATATAATTTGCCATAGCTGCATCGGAGCCAGGTGATGCGAACGCGTAGATCACGCGGACGCGTGACCTGGCAAAAACCCAATCCACGCTAATGCATGGATGACGCTTCCGCGTGACTTTGCAGCGACATGTACGAATCAGAAATTGCTGGGGGCGATTTCTGGACTATTTTTGACCCAATTTTTGGCCCAAAAAACATAGATTAGAGGCTATAAAGTGGGGGAATGCATCCATTCATCAGATAAGCTGATAATTCACAATTTTAGGATTAGATGTAGTTTCTAGAGAGAGAGAGGCTCTCTCCTCTCTCTTAGGTTTTAGGATTTTAGGATTAGCTTTTCTTATTTAGTTTTCTCTTCTACTTTTAATTCTTCTAGTACTTTAGTTTATTTACTTTCCCTTGTTGATTACTTTATGTTGCTATTTGGTTTATGAATTCTCATGTTTAATTTGATTTTCTATTTATTGCAATTTGAGGTATTTCATATTTATGATTTTAATTTAGCTTTTTACACTCTTAGCTTTGGTTGAGTAATTGGTGACACTTGAGTTATCAAACTCAGCTGATGATTGAAAATTAGAATTCTTTGCTGATTGATTTGAATTCTCCTAACTCTAGTCTTTTCTAAGGAATTAACTAGGACTTGAGGAATCAAATTGATTTATCCACTTAACATACCTTTATAGTTAGAGGTTGACCAAGTGGGAGCAAAACCCAATTCTCATCACAATTGATAAGGATAACTAGGATAGGACTTCCAGTTCTCATACCTTGCCAAGAGCTTTATTAGTTATTAATTTAATTTCTTGCAATTTACTTTTCTTATACAACCTATTTAAAACCCCCAAAAAATATACTTTTTCCAAAACCAATAATAAGAACACCTCTCTGCAATTCCTTGAGAAGACGACCCGAGGTTTGAATACTTCGGTTATCAATTTTATTAGGGGTTTATTACTTGTGACAACCAAAACTTTTGCACGAAAGGATTCAATGTTGGTTTAGAAACTATACCTACAACACGAACTTATTTGTGAATTCTTTACCGATAGAAAATCCGATCGTCAAAATGGCGCCATTGCCGGGGAATTGCAAACGTGTGCCTTATTATTGGTTATTGTAAATATTTTATTTTGCGTGTTTATTTGTTTTTATTTTGTTTTTAATTTTTATTAGATACTATGAGTTCTCACCCCCGTCGCTTTGAGTTTGGTTCTAATGTTGTTGAAAGGAATGGAAGCTATAATAGGAACATGCATCAAAGGTCAAAACAATCAGAGATGGACAGAGCCACGAGGATCTGATCAACCCTTTCGGCAACAACACCTTCCAAGATACCATGGACAACGACCATTCTACCATGCATGCCAAGACAATAGTTATGGTAGAACTCTTCGTGACAACCAACCTCCACCAAATTACTATGGTCAAGAGCCATTCCAGGGAGCATACCAAGATGATGAATATGGTGGACCCCCTTGTAATTACCAGCAAGCCCCACCATATGCTTATGAATCACCTCCCCAACACACCTTTGAACCACCATACTCACAAGCCCCTTACTACCAAACACCCTCATCTGATCCTAACCATTATCCACCATATCAACCACCCTATGAGCCATACATAGATCCACCCCAATTCCAACCCAATTACTCCCAAGAACCACCACCTCCATATACACCACATCCATATCCATCAATCCAAGAGCCTTATGGTCCTACTTATGATATCTAAGCAGAACAAAAGTCAAGGGATTGTCTCAAGGAAACAGTAGATCAATTTCAAGCAACCCTTCGTCAATTGGACCGAGCGGTAAGCTGAATAGCACCCAAAGCTCTCATGGCAAAAGAATCTCAATTTGAGAACAAGGAACTGAAGTGTGTGGTGCAACAAGTGGAAAAGATGGAGACTGATGAACCACCACATCCTTATCATGAGGAACCACCCTCTTATCATGAACCCTTTCAACCAAGTAATGAACCCTCATATCTACCCCAATCTCCAATGGATGACATCCTTCGTGGTCTTCTTCAAGGGCAAGCAAAGATGAAAAGGGATGTACTAGAATTCGTGACTACCTTAACTGAGGTGGTAAATCAATTAGCTTCCCAACATCTGAGCACTCAAAATACTCCCATGGCTACATGTGGAGAATCAATAGAAGAGGGTAGCATAAAGGAGATACTAAAAACTTTCGTGGACAATGAGGAACATGACTTTGTATTGGAACAAGTGGAGGAAGCCATAATAGTTGAAGAGGAAGAAGTGGTTGAAGACTTAGGAGACGCTGAACCTCCATGGGAATCCAGAATTGTTGAGTATTCCTCCAAGAAGATTGAGATTGATGTTAAGGAGGCTAGTGCACACCTTCCATGGCATGTTCCCTATGAAGACTTGGATGGGATAGATCAAGAAGCAAGTTCCCTTGGTGATGAGGATCATGAATCAAGTCCTCATAGTGACGAACCCATTGAATATAAAAATCCTTCTTCGATTGAATCCAAGAATAATGTGGGACTGGAAGTCCTTCAAGAAGGTTGGTCGGGAGTTGGAAATACCTTGTTAAGGTCATTAGAGACCTCTCCACCTAGGTTGCCGTCTACTCCTTCACTTGAGTGGATAAAACTTATCTCTATTCATCTTCCTATCCCACTTGAGTACGGTATTCTTGAAACGGATGGCCAAATCAGGAAGCTTTGTGGCATAAAGCGTAAGAGGAGACTGTTTAGTGGTTGGAGTTGCAAATCAAGGCTCTTCAAAGTTGATATTTCAAGGGCTAGATGTAAGGGCTCAACTGGTGATAATTTGGTTAAATCTAAAAGAAGAGTTTGGTACTCCGTAGAGAATTTAGATTGCTTACCACCCAGATAGAATCATCATGTTCCACTTGAAGACGGGTGTAGAAATAGGATTTGGGATCCAGGCATACATGAGGATCCACTTTGGGAGCTCAAGATTTGTGAAGAACTCCTTCAAGGCTTGGCCGATTCACTTGAGAATAATGAAGATTATTGGAAGTTCAAGCATTGGTGGCAGTTTCAGGATGAGTTCAAACACAAGCCTCTATGACAAGGAGCTCAACAAATCTCCAACTTAAGGACTTTAACTAAAAGTATTAGGTGGGAGACAACCCACCATGGTATATTCTTTCCTTTTGGTTCTTAGTTTTATTTTATTTTATTTTTCATTCGTGCTCATTAATAATTTCTGCATAGTCATCTGCATTCTGCATTTTGCATTCTGCATACTGCATAAAAAATGCACGCAATGCGCTAGCGTCGTTGACGCGTCCGCATCAAATGTGCATTCAAAACAAGAAGAAAAGTAGTAGAGAGTTATGCGGGAGCGTGGTTGGAGGCGCGCTTTAAGCACAAACACGCCCACACGTACGCGTCCTTGACGCGTCCGCGTCACTTGAAAAATTAGCCACCCACGCGTACGCGTCACCCACATGTACACGTGACCCTGCAAAATTGGCGTTTAAAGGTGTATGGCAGAAAGTTAGGATGGAGTGGTGCTGGCATCGTGCTGGAAGCACAAAGCCGTATCACGCGTACGCGTCATTTTCTAAACCAGACCATCCATGCGTGCGCATCCCTCACGCGCACGCGTTAATTGAATTTTTGGCAATAACTGCGTATGAGACAGAGAGTTGCGCAAGCGCGAGACTGCTCCCGCGCCAATGGCACAAACCAAGTCACGCGTACACGTGCCTCACGCGTGCGAGTCATCAGAAAATTTTGCAACTCGCGTGAACGGGTACCCTACGCGTCCGCGTCACATGCGACGCACAGTTTATCCAGATCAGCCCAACTATCTTATCTTTTCTTCCCCAAATCTAAATCTTTTCTTTCCCTTCTTATTTCTTTCTTCCTCCTTTCTTACTTTCTTTTTTTTCATCTCTTTAACTTCTCATCCTTCTTTTCCTTCATTCTATTTTACTTAATTTATCTGCATACTTTCATTCATTTCATTTTAATTTGTGCATATTTTTATTTTTTTAAATTTATTATTTTTTCATTGGTGTTAAATTTTCTTTTTCAACTATTATATTTTTTCTGGTATTATTTTGGTGCTTAGTGACTTGTTTTACAATGTTGGGTGATATTATTTTTCTGTCAATGTCAATTTTTTATGATACATGTGTTCCTTTTGCATTGACATGAACTTACACTGTCTTTCATTACGCACACTCTTTTCCCCCATTGTTGCAACTTTTGCACTATTGATATGTCGTTTGCTCCTACTGTCTTCTCTCTTGCATGTTGTAGCTACCATGTAATTGAGACCCTTATTATTTGGCATTACCCCCTCATATTTTATTTGTTTTCTATCATTGTTTTTGGCTTCCTGTTCTTCTTTTTCTCTTCTTTCAGGCTGGCCACCGAAGAAGGAAAAAGAGGAAAAGCTTCTTAATGGGGAGACAAACAAGTCCATCTGCACAATCCTTGGAGAAAAGCATTAGTTGAAGTAACCCGTCAAATTGCACATCTTAGCATGCACCGAGGACGGTGCAATCTTTAAATGTGGGGAGGTCGATACCGATCTCCATAGGTTAGTTACCTTCTTCTCAACACCAATGTTTTATTTTCTTTGTTTGTTCATTGTTGCATTTGTATGTTTGATTGCATATTTGTGCATATTTTACCACTTGGTTGAAGTAATATTTTCTTTTTCAAGAAACTTTTTATAGCATTTCACTAATTTGAATTAAACCTTTAGAAGAACTTGTTTGAAGAAATATTATTTTGGAACATGGTTTAGAGCTCGAACACACAAAACCTGTGAGATTTTGAGCCTATTTGATTGGTTGCATTTTACCAACCAATATATTTTATTTTTGGTGTATGTTGTTCTCTCTAAAATTGTGATCTATATCTTGCTTGATTCTATATTTTCATGGTTTAATGTATGCATATACTTATATGATTGAGGCCTTGTTTCACTTAGCTTACATACCCATATGGCCTTACCCTTTCATTATCCTTTACAAACCAATGTTGAGCCTATTTTACCCCTTTGTTCTTTACTTTAGCTCATCACTAACTCTAAGCAAAAAATAATAATGTCCTTAATTTGAATCCTTGATTAGCTTAGACTAGTGAAAGTGCTTATGATTTAAGTGTGGGGAAATTGGGTTTGGAAACATTTGGTTTGAGAATTGAGTATGTTAGAATTTTCTGAAAATGTGAAAGAATGTTGAGAATATGTTTATGCATTCAATACCTTAATCATATGCCTTGAGAAAAGAAAAAGAAAGAAAAATTATGAAAAAAGAAAATAAAAAAAGAGCAAATAATAAAAAGGGGACAAAATGCCCCAAAGTAAATGGTGAAAGCAATGCATATGAGTTGTACTCAAATTCAGATGCATGAATATGTGGAAAACATGGTTAATGGATAGTTAGGTTTTGTATTGTAATTACATGGATTGTCTTAAGTTAGGTGGGAAAAGTTTAGGTTAATTAAGGATTCAGATTTTAGTCCACTTGACCAAATACAATCCTACCTTGACCTTGACCCCATTACAACCCTTAAAAGACCTCTTGATTTGTGTATTGGTACATTAAATTTTTGTTGATTGTTAGATGAAGAGCAAGCCTTAGAAAGCAAGATTAGTAGAGAATTGAGAGAATCGAACCTCAAACACCTAAGCGATTAGAGTGTATACATTTCCAGTGAGGGTTCGATGCTCAATTCCTTGTTCCCTGCTTTTATGAGCTATTTTCTTTTGCAAGTTTACTTGTACTTTATGTTGTGATTTGAATTAGTGAAATCCAGTTCATATTTTTTCTTGAAAGATTTATTTACTTTTCACCAAGTAGGTAGAATCATTTTTTGCATGTAGTTGCATTCATATAGATAGGTTACATTTCATACATTCTACCATTCCCCTTCACTCTTTTAGTTCTCCTTAGCTTAGCATGAGGACATGCTAATGTTTAAGTGTGGGGAGATTGATAAACCACTATTTTACGGTTTATCTTGTGCTAATTTGAGTGGTTTTTATCAAGCCTTTGCACACTTATTCATACTATTTGCATGGTTTTACATTTTCCCTTCCTAACTTTGTGATATGATTGAGAACATGCTTCTTTGGTCTTATGTTTGCTAATATTAATCCTCTCTTATTACCATTAGATGCCGTGATATATGCGTTAAGTGATTTCAGGGATTACAGGGCAGGAATGGCTTAGAGGATGGAAAGGAAGTATGCAAAAGTGGAAGGAATACAAGAAACTGAAGAAACTGCTAAAGCTGTCTAGCCTGACCTTCCCGTACTAAATCAACCATAACTTGAGCTAAAGAGGTCCAAATGACACGATTCCAGTTGCGTTGGAAAGCTAACGTCCGAGAATTTGCAATGATATATAATTTGCCATAGCTTCCCTGAATCCAAGAGACGCGAACGTGTGATCTGGAAAAAACCCAATCCATACTAACGCGTGGACGATGCTTCTGCGTGACTTTGTAGCGACCTGTACGAACCAGAAATCGCTGGGGGCGATTTCTGGGCTGGTTTTGACCCAATTTTTGGCCCCAAAAAACACATATTAGAGGCTATAAATTGGGGGAATGCATCCATTTATCAGATAAGCTGATAATTCACAATTTTAGGATTAGATGTAGTTTTTAGAGAGAGAGAGAGAGGCTCTCTTCTCTCTCTTAGGATTTAGGATTTTAGGATTAGCTTTTCTTATTTAGTTTTCTCTTCTACTTTTAATTCTTATAGTACTTTAGTTTATTTACTTTCCCTTGTTGATTACTTTATGTTGCTATTTGGTTTATGAATTCTCATGTTTAATTTGATTTTCTATTTATTGCAATTTGAGGTATTTTATATTTATGATTTTAATTTAGCTTTTTACACTCTTAGCTTTGGTTGAGAAATTGGTGACACTTGAGTTATCAAACTCAATTGATAATTAAAAATTGGAATTCTTTGCTGATTGATTTGAATTCCCCTAACTCTAGTATTTTCTTAGGAATTGACTAGGACTTGAGGAATCAAATTGATTTATCCACTTAACATACCTTCATAGTTAGAGGTTGACCAAGTGGGAGCAAAAGCCAATTCTCATTACAATTGATAAGGATAACTAGGATAGGAATTCCAGCTCTCATATCTTGCCAAGACCTCTATTAGTTATTAATTTAATTTCTTGCAATTTACTTTTCTTGTTCAACCTATTTAAAACCCCAAAAAATATACTTTTTTCATAACCAATAATAAGAACACCTCCCTGCAATTCCTTGAGGTTTGAATACTTCGATTATCAATTTTATTAGGGGTTTGTTACTTGTGACAACCAAAACTTTTGCACGAAAGAATTCTCTGTTGGTTTAGAAACTATACCTACAACGCGAACTTATTTGTGAATTCTTTACCGATATAAAATCTGATCGTCAAAATGGCGCCGTTGCTGGGGAATTGCAAACGTGTGCCTTATTATTGGTTATTGTAAATATTTTATTTTGCATGTTTATTTGTTTTTATTTTTGTTTTTAATTTTTATTAGCTATTATGAGTTCTCACCCCCGTCACTTTGAGTTTGGTCCTAATGTTGTTGAAAGGAATGGAAGCTATAACAAGAACATGCATCAAGGTCAAAACAATCAGAGATGGACGGAGCCATGAGGATCTGATCAACCCTTTCGGCAACAACACCTTCCAGGATACCATGGACAATGACCATTCTACAATGCATGCCAAGATAATAGTTATGGTGGAACTCTTCATGACAACCAACCTCCACCAAATTACTATGGTCAAGAGCCATTCTAGGGAGCGTATCAAGATGATGAATATGGTGGACCCCCTTGTAATTACCAGCAAGCCCCACTATATGCTTATGAATCACCTCCCCAACACACCTTTGAACCACCATACTCACAAGCCCCCTACTACCAAACACCCACATCTGATCTTAACCATTATCCACCATATCAACCACCCTATGAGTCATATGAGCCAAATATAGATCCACCCCAATTCTAACCCAATTATTCCCAAGAACCACCACCTCCATATACACCACATCCATATCTATCAATCCAAGAGCCTTATCGTCCTACTTATGATATCCAAGCAGAACAAGAGTCAAGGGATCATCTCAAGGAAACAGTGGATCAATTTCAAGCAACCCTTCGTCAATTGGACCGAGCGGTAAGCCGAATGGCACCCGAAGCTCTCATGGCTAAAGAATCTCAATTTGAGAACAAGGAACTGAACTATATGGTGCAACAAGTGGAAAAGATGGAGAATGATGAACCACCACATCCTTATCATGAGGAACCACCCTCTTATCATGAAGCCTTCCTCCCAAGTAATGAACTCTCAAATCCACCCCAATCTCCAATGGATGACATCCTTTGTGGTCTTCTTCGAGGGCAAGCGAAGATGAAAAGAGATGTACTAGAATTTGTGACTGCCTTAACCGAGGTGGTAAATCAATTTGCTTCCCAACATTTGAGCACTCAAAATACTCCCATGGCTACATATGGAGAATCAATAGAAGAGCGTAGCATGAAGGGGACACTAAAAACTCTGGTGGATAATGAGGAACATGGCTTTGTATTGGAACAAGTGGAGGAAGCCATAATAGTTGAAGAGGAAGAAGTGGTTGAAGACTTAGGAGACGTTGAACCTCCATGGAAATCCAGAATTGTAGAGTATTCCTCCAAGAAGATTGAGATTGATGTCAGGGAGGCTAGTGCATACCTTCCATGGCATGTTCCCTATGAAGACTTGGATGGGATAGATCAAGAAGCAAGTTCCCTTGGTGATGAGGATCATGAATCAAGTCTTCCTAGTGACGAACCCACTAAATATGAAAATCCTTCTTCGATTAAATTCGAGAATAATGTGGGACTGGAAGTCTTTCAGGAAGGTTTGTCGGGAGTTAGAAATACCTTGTAAAGGTCATTAGAGACCTCTCCACCTAGGTTGCCGTCTACTTCTTCACTTGAGTGGGTAAAACTTATCTCTGTTCATCTTCCTATTCCACTTGAGTACGGTATTCTTGAAATGGACAGCCAACTCAGGAAGCTTTGTGGCATAAAGCGTAAGAGGAGACTATTAGAGGTTGGAGTTGCAAATCAAGGCTCATTAAAGTTGATATTTCAAGGGCTAGATGTAAGGGCTCAACTGGTGATAATTTGGTTAGATCTAAAAGAAGAGTTTGGTACTCCGTAGAGAATTCAGATTGCTTACCACCCAAATAGAATCATCATGTTCCACTTGAAGATGGGTGTAGAAACAGAATTTGGGATTTAGGCATACATGAGGATCCACTTTGGGAGCTCAAGACTTGTGAAGAACTCCCTCAAGGCTTGGCAAATTCACTTTAGAATAACGAAGATTATTGGAAGTCTAAGCATTGGTGGCAGTTTCAGGATGAGTTCAAGCACAAGCCTCCATGACAAGGAGCTCAATAAATGTCCAACTTAAGGACTTTAACTAAAAGTGCTAGGTGGGAGACAACCCACCATGGTATATTCTTTCCTTTTTGTTCTTAGTTTTATTTTATTTTATTTTTCATTTGTGCTCATTCATAATTTTTGCATAGCCATCTGCATTCTGCATTTTGTAACAGAAACAGGTCAGCAACAAAATCTAGTATACTTCGTCAGCAAAATTTTGCAAAACATAGAAATGCGATATCCAATCATCGAAAAGTTGGCCTATGCCCTAGTAATCACAGCGAGACGCCTAAGGCACTATTTCCAAAGCCACAAGATCATAGTACGAACAAACCAACCACTAAGGCAGGTGTTGACAAAACTCGACCTCACTGGAAGACTGACCAAATTGTCTATTGAGCTATCAGAATATGATGTGGAATATCAAACTCGGGGCTTATTGAAATCACAAGCATTGGCCGATTTCATAGCAAAACTAACATCAACTAAAGATATACACCCAGAATGGGAGCTGTATGTGGGCAGTGCATCCAATGAAGACAGCGGAAGAGCCTGGATAGTCCTCAAGGATAAAGAAGGAATCTCAACCGAGTAGTCAATAAAGTACATGTTTTTTATTAGCAACAATCAATCTGAATATGAAGCACTCCTAGCCGGTATGTGCCTGGCAAAAGAGTGCGGGATACAAAACATCAAGGTTTATTGCGTCTCCCTCTTAGTAGTTCAACAGGTATACGACGTATTTCAGGTAGGAGAACCTTCGTTAGAACAATATTATGTACGGGTGAAATATTTAACTCAGCAATTTAAACACTTTGAAATAATGCATATAAATAGAAATGACAATCATCGAGCCGATGTGCTATCTAAGTTAGCTACATCTTGAAAAGTAGGAATACCACCTAATCTGTCACACATAACACTAGAACAACCTAGCATATGCAATAACCTTGTCATGAGTATGTCACAAGAGCAGGATTGGAGGACATCTTACATCGAATTTTTTAAACATGGAAACATGCCACAGAGGGAAAAAACCCGAAGCTCTTTCAGAGGAAAAGCAAGCTTCTTCACCATCATTGGAGACGATCTTTATAGAAGAGGTTTCTCCCGACCTTTGCTCAAGTGCCTAGGAGATGAAAAAGCCACCCTAGCAATGGAAGGGGCACATGAAGGAATTTGTGGTATACATATCGGAGGCCGATGACTATCAGCGAAAATACTAAGAGCAGAATACTACTCGCCGTCATTGAGGAAAGACTGCCTCGAGAAGGTCCGAAGATGTGACAGCTGCCAAAGGTGCGCACCAGTTATCCATAACCTAGCCGAGACGTTACACACCACATAGATCGGATGGCCATTCCACAGATGGGGGCTAGATATACTCGGCCCTTTCCCAATTTCTAAAAGTCAGGTGAAATTTCTGTTAGTGGCAATCGACTATTTCACAAAATGGATAGAGGCCCAACAACTAGCCAAGATAACGTCGGACAAGGTAAAAGGTTTCATTTGAAATTTTATTATATGTCGATATGGACTACCTATGGATATTGTCACTGATAACGATAGACAATTCACTGATAAGAAAATAGTTTCTTTTCTACAAAATTTAAATATAAAGCACCATTTTTCCTCGGTCAAGAACCTAATCCAATGGGCTCGCCGAAGCAGCTAATAAGGTCATTTTGCAGGCTCTAAGGAAAAAAAAGTAACAATCACCAAAGGACAGTGGGCAGAATTGATACCCGAAATCCTCTGGGGATACAACACCACCCCCATAAAGTTCAACTAAGAAAACACCTTTCAAGTTAATGTTCGGATCCAACGCAATGATTTCGGTTGAAATATCCCAAGGATCAATTAGGACGAATCATTTTGATGAAGATACAAACAACCAAACCAGGAAAGCCGAGTTGGATACACTGGAAGAAGTACGAAAAGAATCAAGGATAAGACATGAGGCGATTCAACTTATGGTCCAGCACAAATACAACACGAAGGTCAAACCTCAGATGTTACAACGAGGAGTTCTCGTTTTCCGACGCCTTGAGGACGTCTGAAAGCCACCAAGGGGGGGTAAGCTCGCTACCAATTGGGAGGGCCCTTTCCGAGTTATACAAGTTCACGGCCGAGGTACATATTCATTGCAAACCCTGGATGGAGTTGATCTACCAAATACTTGGAATATTACTTCATTACGATTGTATCATATTTGAACATTTGTAACCTCTTGAAGATCGGAAGGTACTCTTTTTCCTACGACCGAAGTTTTTTCCCATGACAAGGGTTTTACTCGGGGAGGTTTTAACGAGGCCGACCACTTCAAAATCAATCAAGCAAGTCTACTAGACATCATTCAAAAATACTATCTAGCAAAACAAGCATGCATTCATATTAAATAGCAAGGCATATTGCATACAGAGTCTTAGCTATTCTTTATACCAAAATACAAAATGAGCAATCTAAAGCTCTAACAAAGTCTACAAAGATCAACAATAGACAAACATTCACTTATCATTAACATCCACATTTTCTTCCTGGGCTTCATCCCCAGGTTCATCATCCACCAAATTCCCCCAACAACTATTTTCATAACATCAAACAGACTGACATCGAAGTCAGGAGCAAAGACAGACACCTGACTCACATCTCAGTCAAATCCGGCAACAAACATTTCTATGCCTCCATCTTCTAGCTACTGAATCCGAGCAGTCAATCTTTCTTTCTCCAAGTCAGATTCCTTCGACTGCTCCTGCAAGGAGCAAATCTAGCCTGGCAAACTCCCAACACCATTTTCCAAATCTTTCATTCTCTTGGTCAAATCCATAATCACTTCGTCTCTTTCAAAAAGTGATTTCTCAAGAAGCTTGACCTTTTCAGCATTTTTCTTTTCCTGAGCGCCTAAAAGCTCAGCACTACAACCAACACAAAGCAGCCTAGTATCAATAACCTGTAAAAAACATTATTATAAAATACCAAAATTTTCCAAGAATAATGGAAAACAAAATTGCAAAAAGACTAACATGCATATACTGCCCAACAACCTCTTTGCCAACATCTTTCAAAAGCTGAACATCATGAGCATTCTGACCGACCTTATCCGAAAGAGCAGAAAATGGAAACCGATCACTCCATACAGATTCTGAACTCCCCTCAGACACAAATTCATGCAATGGTATTTGCCTCCTAACACCACTCCTGATCCTGGAGCCGGCAGTAACGTCAAAACCAGAGAGAATCTCGAGTGAACCTTCCGACTCAGGACTTTTCCTCTTCTCCCCACGCGGATGTGCACTTGACTGAGCGACATCAACGTTATCTTCCTACAAAACCTTACTCACAGAAGCATCTGTTCCTTCCCTTTTCTTCTCCAAAAATGATCTCATATTTACTGAGGACAAGCTCGGAACCCTCCCACCTAATAACAAAAAATAAACACATAGACCTCTTCAGTATAACATACAAATGACCAACACAAGGCAAACCCAACAAAAATACTCACCAATATATTCACTCAACCCATCAGAATCAGTCTCAACCTTAAGAAGTGATGAGCGAATATTTTATACGCTTTTTGGGGGTAATTTCATGTAGATTTTAGCATGTTTTAATTGGTTTTTAGTAGAATATTATTGGTTTTTAGGCAAAAATCATATTTCTGGACTTTACTATGAGTTTGTGTGTTTTTCTGTGATTTCAGGTATTTTCTGGCTGAAATTAAAGGAGCTGAGCAAAAATCTGAGTTAGGTTGAAAAAGGACTGCTGATGCTGTTGGATTCTGACCTCCCTGCACTCGAAATGGATTTTTTGGAGCTACAAGAGTTCAATTGGCGCGCTCTCAATGGCGTTGGAAAGTAGACATCCAGGGCTTTCCAGCAATATATAATAGTCCATACTTTGCACGAAGATAGACGATGCAACTTGGCGTTGAACGCCAAGTACATGCTGCTGTCTGGAGTTAAACGCCAGAAACACGTCATGATCCGGAGTTGAACGCCCAAAACACGTTATAACTTGGAGTTCAACTCCAAGAAAAGCCTCAGTTCGTGGATAGCTTTAGTCTCAGCCCCAGCACACACCAAGTGGGCCCCAGAAGTGGATTTCTGCACCAATTATCTCAGTTTACTCATTTTCTGTAAACCTAGGTTACTAGTTTACTATTTAAACAACTTTTAGAGACTTATTTTGCACCTCATGACATTTTTAGATCTGAATTACATACTTTTTGACGGCATGAGTCTCTAACTTCATTGTTGGGGGTGAGGAGCTCTGCAGCGTCTCGATGAATTAATGCAATTGTTTCTATTTCACTCAAACGTGTGTATGGTCCGATCTAAGATGTTTATTCGCGCTTAATTATGAAAGAGGTGATGATCCGTGACACTCATCACATCCCTCAATCTATGAACGTGTGCCTGACAAACACCTCCGTTCTACATCAGACTGAATGAGCTTCTCTTAGATTCTTTAATCGGAATCTCCGCGGTATAAGCTAGAATTGATGGCGGCCACTCTTGAGAATCCGGAAGGTCTAAACCTTGTCTGTGGTATTCCAAGTAGGATTCAAGGATTGAATGGCTGTGACGTGCTTCAAACTCGTGATTGCTGGGCGTGATGACAAACGCAAAAGGATCAATGGATCCTATTCCAACATGATCGAGAACCAACAGCTGATTAGCCGTGCTGTGACAGAGCATCTAGACCGTTTTCACTGAGAGGATGGGAGGTAGCCACTGACAATAGTGACACCCTGCATACAGCTTGCCGTAGACGTGCTTTACAAACAATTGAGTTGAATATTACATTACAGAAATTCAGAGGACAAAGCATCTCCAAAACTCCAACATATTTCTCATTACTGCACAACAAGTAACGATTTTATTCTCTTTTATTTTTCCAATCTAATAATTCCAACTGATAGTTTTAATTAATATCCTGACTAAGAATAATAAAATAAACATAGCTTGCTTCAAACCAATAATCTCCGTGGGATCGACCCTTACTCACGTAAGGTATTACTTGGACGACCCAGTGCACTTGCTGGTTAGTTGTACGGATTACAAATTCTTGCACCAAGTTTTTGGCGCCGTTGCCGGAGATTGTTCGAGTTTGAACAACTAAAGGTTTATTTTATTTCTTAGAATAGGAAGATTTTGGTAATTGGGTCAGAGTCTTTTATTTTCTTTTCAAAAATATTATTTTTCTTTATTAATTTTTAATTTCTCTTTGAGTCTAGTGTCTTATTCTAAGTTTGGTGTTAATTGCATATTTTGTATTTTTCTTTAAAATTTTCGTATTAGTGTCTTTGTTCTTCATTGATCTTCAAGTTGTTCTTGTTTATTCTGCTTGTTTGATCTTGAGTTTTTTTTTTGTCTTTTCTTGTTTCTCTTGTGCTTTTTCAAAACATTAACTTTCAAGAAATTTTTACTTTTATCCATAAATATAATACATTTTTTTAGTCAACATTGAAGTTGCTGCCCAATTGGCTGGAGCTTTAGTAGTTGTTCTTCATAATTGGGTATCTTCTTTGGAATCTTTTTCAAAAATAATTTTTCTTTTATTGAATCTTGTGCCAAACTCTAAGTTTGGTGTTTTCTTGTTAAGTTTTCTTTAATTTTCGAAAATTTGTCTTGGTTTTCTAAAAATTTTAAGTTTGGTGTTCTTTCTTTTGTTCTTGGTGTTCTTGTGAATCTTCAAGGTGTTCTTGAGTCTTTCTTGTGCTTTGATCTTAAAATTTTTAAGTTTGGTGTTCCTTGGTGTTTTCCCTCCAAAACTTTCGAAAATAAGGAGCATTGGATCTAAAAATTTTACGTCTTGTGTCTTTTGTGTGTTTTTCTCTTTCATAAAAAAAATTTCAAAATTCAAAAAAATATCCTTCCTAACTAATTTTTAACTACTTTTTCGAAAATTTTATATAAAAACTCAGATTTCAATTTCAAAATATTTTCAATTTCTTTTATTTGTTTCGTTTCTATTTTATTTTATAAAATAAATTTTTATAAAATAAATAATATCAACATACATATCATCTCTTTTATTCCATCATGGAATTAAGTGGGAATGAACAGTCCAGGAGGACTCTGGGGTCATATGCTAACCCCACTACTGCTTCATATGGGAGTAGTATCTGTATACCCTCCATTGGAGTTAGTAGCTTTGAGTTGAATCCTCAGCTCATTATCATGGTGCAGCAAAACTGCCAGTATTCTGGTCTTCCACATGAAGAACCTACAGAGTTTCTGGCACAATTTTTACAAATTGCTAACACAGTGCATGATAAGGAAGTAGATCAGGATGTCTACAGATTATTACTATTTCCATTTGCTGTAAAAGATCAAGCTAAGAGGTGGTTAAATAACCAGCCTAAGAACAGCATAAAAACATGGAAACAACTGTCAGAAAAATTCCTGAATCACTATTTCCCTCCAAAACGGATGACACAGCTAAGGCTAAGCATCCAAGGCTTCAAACAAGGAGATAATGAATCCCTTTATGATGCCTAGGAAAGATACAGAGAAATGCTAAGAAAATGCCCCTCTGAAATGTTTTCAGAATGGGTGCAATTAGACATCTTCTACTATGGGCTTACAGAAAAAGCTCAGATTTCTCTAGACCACTCAGCTGGTGGATCTATACATATGAGAAAAACAATTGAAGAAGCTCAAGAGCTTATTGATACAGTTGCCAGAAATCAGCATCTGTACCTAAGCAGTGAATCTTCCATGAAAGAAGAAGCTAAAACAGTAACTGCTGAACTCAGCCCTGTAGATCAGGCTACTGAATTCAATCAGCAATTAGACTTTCTAACTCAGCAGCTAGCCGAATTCAAGGAAATGCTACAGGAAACAAGAATGGCTAACAGGAATATGGAAGTACAGTTAAAGCAAACAGAAAAGCAATTGTCAAAACAAATAGCAGAAGAATGCCAAGCAGTTCAATTAAGAAGTGGGAAAACATTAAATACCTCACTTCAAAGCAGCAGGAAGCCAAGAAATGAACAAATGGCTACTCAAAATCCCTCTGAGGACAATCAGAGCCCAGAGAGGAATAAGGCTGGCGCTGAATGCCCAGACCATGCTCATTCCTGGCGTTCAACGCCAGAAACAAGCATGAATCCGGCGTTGAACGCCCAAAGGGAGCATAGTTCTGGCGTTCAGACGCCAGTAACAAATAAGGAGGTGGCGTCTAACGCCACCCCAGCTTCCACCCCTGGCATTCAAATGCCAGTGGGGGATCAGTCACATACAAGTGCTGATAACAACCCTTCTAAAAAGGCTTCCCAACCCACTTCTGTAGGTAATAAACCTGCAGCAACTAAGGTTGAGGAATACAAAGCCAAAATGCCTTATCCTCAAAAGCTCCGCCAAGCGGAACAGGATAAGCAATTTGCCCACTTTGCAGACTATCTAAGGACTCTTGAAATAAAGATTCCGTTTGCAGAAGCACTTGAGCAAATACCCTCTTATGCTAAGTTCATGAAAGAGATCTTAAGTCATAAGAAGGATTGGAGGGAGACTGAAAAAGTTTACCTCACTGAAGAATGCAGTGCAGTCATTCTGAAAAGCTTACCTGAGAAGCTTAAAGATCCTGGGAGCTTTATGATACCATGCACATTAGAGGGTACTTGTACCAAGCAAGCTTTATGTGATCTTGGGGCAAGTATCAACCTAATACCTGCATCTACTATCAGAAAGCTTGGTTTAACTGAAGAAATCAAACCAACCAGGATATGTCTTCAACTTGCTGATGGCTCCATTAAATACCCATCAGGCGTAATTGAGGACATGATTGTTAAGGTTGGGCCATTTGCCTTTCCTACTGACTTTGTGGTGCTGGAAATGGAGGAGCACAAGAGTGCAACTCTCATTCTAGGAAGACCTTTCCTAGCAACTGGCCGAACCCTCATTGACGTCCAAAAAGGGGAAGTAACCTTGAGAGTCAATGAAGAAGAGTTCAAGTTGAATGTTGTCAAAGCCATGCAACATCCAGACACCCCAAATGACTGCATGAGTGTTGATATTATTGACTCTCTAGTAAGAGAGGTCCATATGGCTGAGAGTCTCGAATCAGAGCTAGAGGACATCTTTAAAGATGTTCAGCCTGATCTAGAGGAATCAGAGAGAATAGTAGAACCTCTGAAAATCCCTCAGGAAGAGGAAAGACCTCTTAAACCCGAGCTCAAACCATTACCACCTTCCCTAAAATATGCATTCCTGGGAGAAGGTAATACCTTTCCTGTGATCATAAGCCCTACCTTAGAGCCACAGGAAGAGGAAGCACTAATTCAAGTGCTAAGGACACACAAGACAGCTCTTGGGTGGTCCATCAATGATCTTAAGGGCATTAGCCCAGCTAGATGCATGCACAAGATCTTACTAGAGGGTGACACCAAACCTGTGGTTCAACCACAAAGGCGGCTGAATCCAGCCATGAAGGAAGTAGTGCAGAAAGAGGTCACTAAGTTACTAGAGGCTGGGATTATTTATCCTATTTCTGATAGCCCCTGGGTGAGCCCTGTCCAAGTTGTCCCTAAGAAAGGTGGCATGACAGTGGTTCATAATGAAAAAAATGAACTGGTTCCTACAAGAACAGTTACAGGGTGGCGTATGTGTATTGATTATAGAAGGCTCAATACAGCCACCAGAAAGGATCATTTTCCTTTACCATTCATAGACCAGATGCTAGAAAGACTAGCAGGTCATGAATACTACTGCTTCCTGGATGGATATTTAGGTTATAATCAAATTGCAGTAGATCCAAAAAATCAAGAGAAAATGGCATTCACATGTCCATCTGGAGTATTTGCATACAGAAGGATGCCATTTGGTCTGTGTAATGCACCTGCAACCTTTCAGAGGTGCATGCTCTCAATTTTCTCTGATATGGTGGAAAAATTTCTGGAAGTCTTCATGGACGACTTTTCAGTATTTGGAGACTCATTTAGCTCCTGTCTTGACCATCTAGCACTTGTTCTAAAGAGATGCCAAGAGACTAACCTGGTTTTAAACTGGGAAAAATGTCACTTTATGGTGACTGAAGGAATTGTCCTTGGGCACAAAATCTCAAACAAGGGGATAGAGGTGGATCAAGCTAAGGTAGAGGTAATTGAAAAATTACCACCACCTGCCAATGTTAAGGCAATCAGAAGCTTTCTGGGACATGCAGGATTCTATAGGAGGTTTATAAAGGATTTTTCGAAAATCGCCAAACCTCTGAGCAACCTGCTAGCTGCTGACACGCCATTTATCTTTGATAAAGAGTGTCTGCAGGCATTTGAGACTCTGAAAGCTAAATTGGTTACAGCACCAATCATCTCTGCACCAGACTGGACATTACCATTTGAATTGATGTGTGATGCCAGTGACCATGCCATTGGTGCAATGTTGGGACAAAGGCATGACAAGCTTCTGCACGTCATTTACTATGCCAGCCGTGTTCTAAATGACGCACAGAAGAATTACACAACCACAGAAAAAGAGCTACTTGCAGTGGTTTATGCCATTGACAAATTCAGATCCTATTTAGTAGGATCAAAAGTGATTGTGTACACTGATCATGCTGCTCTTAAATATCTACTCACAAAGCAGTATTCAAAACCCAGACTCATCAGATGGGTGTTGCTTCTGCAAGAGTCTGATATAGAAATAAGAGACAGAAAAGGGACAGAGAATCAAGTAGCAGATCACCTGTCCCGAATAGAACCAGTAGAAGGGGCGTCCCTCCCTCTCACTGAAATCTCTGAAACTTTTCCGGATGAGCAACTCTTTGCCATCCAGGAAGTGCCATGGTTTGCAGACATTGCAAACTACAAGGCAGTGAGATTCATACCCAAAGAGTATAGTAGACAGCAATCAAAGAAGCTGATCACAGATGCAAAGTATTATCTTGGGGATGAGCCGTATCTCTTTAAGAGATGTGCAGATGGAGTAATCCGTAGATGTGTGCCTAAAGAAGAAGCGCAGAAGATCCTTTGGCATTGCCATGGATCACAGTATGGAGGACATTTTGGAAGTGAGCGAACAGCCACAAGAGTCCTCCAAAGTGGCTTCTACTGGCCTACTCTCTATAAAGATTCCCGAGTGTTTGTGCTTAATTGTGACAGTTGCCAAAGATCTGGCAATCTACCTCACAGTTATGCCATGCCTTAACAAGGGATCTTGGAGATTGAGTTGTTTGATGTATAGGGCATTGACTTCATGGGACCTTTCCCACCATCATACTCAAACACTTATATTCTGGTGGCAGTGGATTATGTATCCAAATGGGTGGAGGCTATTGCAACACCCACTAATGACATTAAAACAGTGTTAAAATTCCTCCAGAAACATATCTTCAGCAGATTTGGTACCCCTAGAGTATTAATCAGTGATGGGGGCACTCATTTCTGCAATAAACAGCTTTACTCTGCTTTGGTTCGTTATGGAGTTAGCCACAGGGTAGCTACTCCATATCACCCACAGACTAATGGGCAAGCTGAAGTCTCAAATAGAGAACTCAAAAGAATCCTGGAACGGACTGTAATCAACCGTAGAAGGGATTGGGCAAAGAGCTTGGATGATGCTCTGTGGACATACAGAACAGCATTCAAGACCCCAATAGGGACCTCTCCATACCAGCTTGTGTATGGAAAGGCATGTCACTTGCCAGTGGAACTGGAACACAAGGCCTACTGGGCAACCAGATTCCTAAACCTTGATGCCAAGTTAGCTGGAGAAAAACGTTTACTCCAGCTAAATGAGCTAGAGGAATTTAGACTCAATACTTTCGAGAATGCAAAAATTTACAAGGAGAAAGCAAAAAGATGGCATGATAAGAAATTGTCATCCAGAGTCTTTGAGTCGGGGCAGAAAGTTCTGCTATTTAATTCTAGGCTCAAATTATTCCCCGGGAAATTAAAATCCCGGTGGAGAGGTCCATATGTAATTACAAGTGTATCACCATATGGATACGTAGAGCTTCAGGATAATGACTCTAACAAAAAGTTCATTGTTAATGGATAGAGAATTAAACATTATCTTGAAAGTAACTTCGAGCAAGAATGCTCAAAACTGAGACTTGGTTAGAGCTCAGTGGTAGTCCAGCTAAAGACAATAAAGAAGCGCTTGCTGGGAGGCAACCCAGCCATTTACAAAGTTTATTTACTAATTAAATAAATTTCTTTTTTTACAGGTATGTGTCCAAGTATCTTCAAAGGGTAAAAATAGAAATTGATTGAATTCACAGAATTACAGGGAAATTTGGAAGCTCACTGGCGTGAAAAAGCCAGTAAGAAATATTTTGGGCGTTGAACGCCCAAAAGAAGCACCCACTGGGCGTTCAACGCCAGTAAGGGTAGCCATCTGGGCGTTAAACGCCAGAAAGGAGCATCTTCTGGGCGTTGAACGCCAGAAAGAAGCACCTTCTGAGCGTTTAACGCCAGATTGTTAGCATCCTGGGCGTTCAGAAAAACGCCCAGTGACAAAGGACTTCCTGGCGTTCAATGCCAGAAAGAAGCATCAGCTGGGCGTTGAACGCCCAGGAGAAGCAGCATTTGGGCGTTAAACGCCCAAAACATGCATCGTTTGGGCGTTTAACGCCAGGATCGTGGGAGGAGGTAAAATTCATTTTTCTTTATAATTTTTCTAAATTTTTATGTTTCAATTCATTATTTCTTGCATAAACATGTTTCAAAATGTCATCCTTCAAATCAAATTAGTTTTCTAAGAACCCTAATTTCTAAAATCCTTTTTCAAAAATTTCAAATATATCTTAATCCATAAAGACAAATTGTTTTCCAATCCAATCCAACTCTTTTAAGTTTGTTTCAAAACTCAATTATCTTTTTAAAATCTTTTTTTCAAAATTAAAAATTCAGATTTATCTTTTTAATTATTATTCACATCTTTCTCTTTTTAAACTATATCTTTTTCTTATCATATCTATCTCTTATAAATATATCTTATATCCCATCTTTTTCTTTTTTTTCGAAAATTTCCCACCCCCCTCCCTATATATTGAATTCGGCGCCCCTCTCATCCTCACCATGCCACACTTGCTCTCCTCCTATCCCTCTTCTTTCTTCTCTTTTGCTTGAGGACAAGTAAAGCTCTAAGTTTGGTGTGTTTATCCGTGATCACAAAAACATACTCATTAAGATCATGGCTCCTAAAGGAAAACAACCCACCCCAAGAGGCAAGAAAGAGAATACTCCAAAGCCACTTTGGAATCAAGGGAAGTTCTTAACTAAAGAACATTCAGACCATTACTACAAAATAATGAGTCACAGATCAGTGATCCCGGAAGTCAAATTTGATCTGAAAGAAGATGAATATCTGGAGATCCAAGAGCAAATTCAAAACAGGAACTGGGAAATTCTGGCCAATCCTGAAACGAAAGTGGGAAGGAACATGGTTCAGGAGTTCTATGCTAATCTATGGCAGACAGACAGGCAAAGAATAATTGGAGCTGCTCTCTATGACCATCGGACCTTAGTCAGAGGGAAGATTGTTCATACCCATCCTGACAAGATCAGGGAGATATTTAAGCTTCCTCAACTGAAAGATGACCCAGACTCCTTTAATAGGAGAATGATGAGGGTAAATAAAGGTCTGGACAAGATTCTAGAGGATATATGCATCCCTGAAGCCAGGTGGACCACCAGCACGACTGGCATCCCAAATCAACTCAAAAGAGAAGATCTAAAACCAGTAGCCAGAGGCTGGCTAGATTTCATTGGGCGTTCCATATTGCCCACCAGCAACCGTTCTGAAGTTACCATTAAAAGAGCAGTAATGATTCACTGCATCATGTTGGGAAAAGAAGTAGAAGTCCATCAACTGATCTCATGTGAGCTATACAAAATAGCAAACAGGAATTCCAAGGACGCCAGATTGGCCTATCCAAGCTTAATTTCTATGCTCTGTAAAGATGCCGGAGTGAAGATGGGAATAACAGAGTATATCTCAGTTGAGAGGCCAATCACTAGAATATCAATGGACAGACAACAGCTGCAGGATGATTCAGTCAAGAGGAGAGCACAGGAACCCTCCCAGAACTCCCTCAATTCGAATATTGGGGACATCTTGAGGCTTCTATTTCCAAATTGCAAGAAGCTATGGACCAATAAAGGAAGAACAGAACAATCAAAGTAGCATGCTCTGCAAACTGCTTAAGGAACAGGAAGAGCAAGGGCGTGATCTAAGGGAGCTGAAGCGCCAAAAATTAATCCTTGAAAAGCACCCCACAGATTAGAGGAACATCTACTTCTCAAAACAACAGGTTGTTGAGTTCCAATTTTTTGCTTTACTCTGTGATAGTGTTATTATAGAAATTTACCTTAGGAGATATATAGTAGTAGTAGTAGTAGTAGTAATTAGTATATCTATTTTGATTTTATTTCCAATTAAGTTATAATTTATTTTTCTCATCATCATCAGGCATGAATAAAGTAGTAGATTTTTAGAATAAAGAAGTAATTTATATTTTTCGAGTTCTTAATAATAAAAATTATAATTAATTACATGTGGTGGCAATACTTTTTGTTCTCTGAATGAATGCTTGAACAGTACATAATTTTTATCTTGAATTTTATGAATATTGGTTCCTGAAAGAATGAGGAACACGAGAAATATTATTGATGATCTGAAAAATCATGAAATTGATTTTGAAGCAAGAAAAAGCAGTTAAAAAAAAATTGGATCAAAAGGAATAAAAGCCAAACAGCCCTTAAAACCAAAAGGCAAGGGTGAAAAGGATCCAAGGCTTTGAGCATCAGTGGATAGAAGGGCCTAAGGAAATAGTTCCAGGCCTAAGCGGCTAAACCAAGCTGTCCCTAACCATGTGCTTGTGGCATGCAGGTCCAAGTTACAAACTTGAGACTGAGTGGTTAAAGTCGTGATCCAAGGCAAAAAGAGTGTGCTCAAGAGCTTTGGACACCTCTGACTGGGGACTCTAGCAAAGCTGAGTCACAATCTGAAAAGGTTCACCTAGTCATGTGTCTGTGGCATTTATGTATCTGGTGGTAATACTGGAAAACAAAGTGCTTAGGGCACGGCCAAGACTCATAAAATAACTGTGTTCAAGAATCAACATACTACACTAGGAGAATCAATAATACTATCTGAATTCTGAGTTCCTATGGATGCCAATCATTCTGAATTTCAAAGGATAAAGGGAGATGCCAAAACTGTTCAGAAACAAAAAGCTACAAGCCCCGCTTATCTAATAAGAATCTGAGCTCCATTTAAAACTCGTAGATATTATTACTTCTTAATTCTTTCATCCTATTTTATTTATCTAGTTCTTGAGGACAAGCAACAGTTTAAGTTTGGTGTTGTGATGAGCGGATATTTTATACGCTTTTTGGGGGTAATTTCATGTAGATTTTAGCATGTTTTAATTGGTTTTTAGTAGAATATTATTGTTTTTAGGCAAAAATCATATTTCTGGACTTTACTATGAGTTTGTGTGTTTTTCTGTGATTTCAGGTATTTTCTGGCTGAAATTGAGGGAGCTGAGCAAAAATCTGAGTTAGGCTGAAAAAGGACTGCTGATGCTGTTGGATCCTGACCTCCTGCACTCGAAATATTTTTTGAGCTAAAGGAGTCCAATTGGCGCGCTCTCAACGGCGTTGGAAAGTAGACATCAGGGCTTTCCAGCAATATATAATAGTCCATACTTTGCGCGAAGATAGATGACGCAACTTGGTGTTGAACGCCAAGTACATGCTGCTGTCTGGAGTTAAACGCCAGAAACACGTCATGATCCGGAGTTGAACGCCCAAAACACGTTATAACTTGGAGTTCAACTCCAAGAAAAGCCTCAGTTCGTGGATAGCTTTAGTCTCAGCCCCAGCACACACCAAGTGGGCCCCAGAAGTGGATTTCTGCACCAATTATCTCAGTTTACTCATTTTCTGTAAACCTAGGTTACTAGTTTACTATTTAAACAACTTTTAGAGACTTATTTTGTACCTCATGACATTTTCAGATCTGAATACATACTTTTGACGGCATGAGTCTCTAACTTCATTGTTGGGGGTGAGGAGCTCTGCAGCGTCTCGATGAATTAATGCAATTGTTTCTATTTCACTCAAACGTGTGTATGGTCCGATCTAAGATGTTTATTGCGCTTAATTATGAAAGAGGTGATGATCCGTGACACTCATCACCTCCCTCAATCTATGAAGTGTGTCTGACAAACACCTCTGTTCTACATCAGACTGAATGAGCTTCTCTTAGATTCTTTAATCGGAATCTCCGCGGTATAAGCTAGAATTGATGGCGGCCACTCTTGAGAATCCGGAAGGTCTAAACCTTGTCTGTGGTATTCCAAGTAGGATTCAAGGATTGAATGGCTGTGACGTGCTTCAAACTCGCGATTGCTGGGCGTGATGACAAACGCAAAAGGATCAATGGATCCTATTCCAACATGATCGAGAACCAACAGCTGATTAGTCGTGCTGTGACAGAGCATCTGGACCATTTTCACTGAGAGGATGGGAGGTAGCCACTGACAATAGTGACACCCTACATACAGCTTGCCGTAGACGTGCTTTACAAACAATTGAGTTGAATATTACATTACAGAAATTCAGAGGACAAAGCATCTCCAAAACTCCAACATATTTCTCATTACTGCACAACAAGTAACGATTTTATTCTCTTTTATTTTTCCAATCTAATAATTCCAACTGATAATTTTAATTAATATCCTGACTAAGAATAATAAATAAACATAGCTTGCTTCAAACCAATAATCTCCGTGGGATCGACCCTTACTCACGTAAGGTATTACTTGGACGACCCAGTGCACTTGCTGGTTAGTTGTACAGATTACAAATTCGTGCACCATCGAGCCCATGAAATAATTTACCAGAAGAAGACATCATGGATAATCCAATAGATACCCCCATCCCTGCATGAACTTGTGTTCGCAATAGAGGGGAAATTCCCAGCATATCGAAAAAAGGATACTCATCTGAGACGTTTTTCAAATCCTACTTTGAAAAAGTTAATGGAACAAGCGCGCCTGTAACTATCAGTTATCCAACTTGGGCTCTTTCGATTGAAAAAGGAAAAACAGCTCACGATGTTGATTAAACATCTTAGAATCAAACCACGAGAAAAGCTCACAGAATTGGGATGAAGCAAGCTAGTCATTGGCAAATCCATGCAATTAAAATGGTGATGGAGTTCAAATCAACTAGAGAATGAAATATAAGCATAGAATACGCCAATTCTTTGTAGAATTTCCATAAGCAATCAACTAATGCCAAACGTGCTTCACTTGTCAACTCAATCCACTTTTCGGGCTGATTAGGGATCACGTTGTCTGGTAACCCATTTATGAAAGCCATCCTTACAGCACTATCATCTGGTTTTTCATGAATCAGGATGGAATAGAACAAGCCTGACTTATGCCATTTCTTTCAGAAGTCAGTGAAGCTCCCTACATCAAGAGTTTCCATGCAATCACGATCAACGTTAACTCCGGTAATCCCAAGTTGGATCAACACTTTGACTTGACTAACCACACAATACCATGTTGAATCAAGAATACACATTCAACTCCTGTTCTGAGCTGAAGCGGTTTAATGCACTCTTCATATCTATTGAGGTTCTTATCATCACATTATATG